>NC_064444.1:11125718-11253218 GCF_023343835.1 Lagopus muta
TCCCTTACTAGAACTAAATTTCTCAGCACGTATAGTCACTGCCTTTAAAATAGCATTTTGTAAGTTTGTTTTAAAACAGCTTTAAGTCTTTTTGTTTTTCATTTTGGTAAAACATTTATTCCCTCTTTCAAGAGGAGTTTGATATATATCACCATCTGAAGAAAGTCATGTCAGTTTTAAGTTAGCTACGGATACAGCTGTGCAGATTGTATTTCCTGCCAATATCAGGACCTTCTCAACTGCCTGTCTCTTTCCAGTTCTTCCCTCTTCAGCTGTGCCCCATCCAAGCTTTCTTGTCTTTGTCTGCTAGCAATTTGCAGACCTTTTCCATACTTATCTACTATGCACCAGGCAGCCATTTTCACTCCCCTCCATTAGCAACATCAGACTTGACTATTGTACTTCTGCAGCCATCTAATGTACTACCCAGTTTCCACAGAATCCTACCCTATTTGAACACAGGATTATCACCTCACCTCTAAATCCTCTATAGTGCTCAGAGGAAACTAGGTAACTAACGGATGAGTTAAAATACAGAACGCCTAAAACTTCATACAGTGCAGGATAATGTTGGATGAAGGTTTTTGAGCAAAGGTTATTCTCACATGCAAAGTAGTGACTTTGTAAATTCAACAGAAGAGATCTGATAAAGTTACAACAGGTCTTTAACTAAGTCAATATGACCACAGAGATACAAAGATTCTTATGCACAAATGCTTTTATACCTACTGCTGCTGTTACAATTAACCAAACATTTGCTGCAGGGAACCATGGGGGAAGGTTTTCATTTGTATTTTGACTGCAAATTCAAAATTTGTCCTGTTGATATTATGTTTGCTTTTGAGAGCTACGTATTTTTGGATAAGGGACTAAAGTGAAATACATCCACCTCATTTTTAGAAAACAGTCGCTAGGTGAATTCTACTTGATTCTACTCTACTCAAATACTGACTCCTAGACCAAGGGGTGCAGAATAGGCATTCCTGCAGAGCATCTGCAGGCTTGGTATATTAGCTAGGTTGTGTTCTGACGTCTGTCAAGCACTGATCACCACCTGGCCTTTAACGAGAGCAGTTTGGAGAAAGATGCTCTTCAGCATGGAAGACTGACTTCACTCTTCCTAACTGGATCAACAGCACAATACAGTGCAAAGCCAGTTCACATATTTATATATATACGTATGACTTCCCTCAGATGATTATTTTTTTAAAAGTAAAATTTTATTCATGTACTCAAATGATTCAATTTGAGATCAAGACATTTTTTGAAGAAAAATAATGTAAGTAATTTGATTATGCCTACAATCAGATGCTGTGTTCTACAGGCAAACGATTCCTGTGAAACTGAACAGTTTCTTGCTATGTAGCTGCGATTTGTGCATTTAAAATGATAAATTTAAAGCTACCAATAGTAAATCAATTGCAAGTATAGAAGATAAAACTGAAATTATTCATCATATCACTATAGGAGAACACGAAGTAGTCATAATGGGTCGTTTTGACTTTAAATTGAAATCTGTTTCTAGGTTTTTCAAGGACAATTCGCTTTACAAAACTTTAATGTATACACAAAAGTCATCCATCAGCACATCTGATCCAAATATACTAATGATTTTTATTGGTCAGATCTTTAAAGTGAGGTTTATTTTTATGGAGTATGCATTAATTAACCCAACATGTACTATCTTCCAGTATATCTAGCCAAGTACTTTCATTTAAACATGTTTATTGTGAAATGTTTGCATTCCCAACATTTGTGGCCCACACACAGACTATTTCATACTTCACTTCTGAGCGGTTACAAAAGTTAAAAAGAGTTATTGTTTTTGATTAATGCATTTTTGGGGACTTTTTTTTTTTTTTTTTTTTTTTTGAATGTTCCAAAACTAAACTCTGAAGACATTCTACATGAAAACAGCCACACGTACTTATCTTCAAAATGGAGCGCTGAGAGAAAACGAGCGGGGCTCACTTTCGATCACTTCCACTTCTTCGTGGAACGTGGACATTGTTAACGTTTGTATATAACTCGACTGAACTTATGCGGAATATTAACTGATTGATTTGATGTAACTTAATCATAAAAAGAAAAGCTACGTAGGCAGATACGTGGAGTGGTGCGTTACAGATGGGAGTTCTAAGGCTGTGGCTGTCATCTTTTGATTAAGAAAAGGAAATGATTTCACTAAAAAGATATTCCCTCTTGTGTTGTTTTAACTGAGTTTGTACTTTCCACCGAACTGGACATATTTATTGAGACTCATAAGTTACTTCACGGTTACCAACATCACTGTAATCTCAACAAACTATCTTTTTTCTTGCCAATTATCTAAATATCATAACTATAAAATATCTTAAAACATTCTCTATAGTGTAAACATCTTAGCTACAAAGCTTTAAGTGTAAACAGTATGATGCATCAGAATGATTTTAAGCGATGTTATAAAAACTGCTCTTAAAAACTAAACAAAAATGTAAAGCTTCCATCTGTTTTATGATTTTTCCACTGTAGAACTACTGCTGTGTGCCAGTTTACTGAACCATGGCTTGCTAAAGAGATTGCTGGGGTCACAGATTGAAAAAACAAAGAGCAAGTCTTTAATGGCTGATTTTTTTTTCTCAAGTCTCTTCGATACGGTTTGAGCAGAATTAAGTGCATGGCAGCAGAAAACACAGAACATAAAAACGCTCGTGTTGCCTGTTGCAACGGGTACCTTCACAGGAAGATCAGCATTTTGGAGGAGATGTCATTTAAGCAATTATCTTAAGTTCTTTTCTGACTGTATACCTATGTTGCCACCACCAAACAGCTGCTATGCTGTGATTCTTTGCACTGCGTATGTACAGAGTTGAATATAGACTGTATATCGCATACAGGAAGGAGCATAGACAGATTTACTTTGCATGCATCCTTACCCAGATACGAGAGAACAATAATTCTGAAATTCTGGACATTCTTTACTCTGAATGCTGAGAGAAGGGAAAGCCACAGAAGGTACAAAAAATTCTGTCTTAAATAAAGAATTGCATATTTAAATAAAGCAGAACAAACCTACTGAACTATTCAGTGCCAAGCCAGACTGCATTCTTCTAGAAGTGAAAATACAGTTATGCTTACATCATAAGTCTGCTTACATCACACAGGAAAAACTGAAGAACCTGATATACAGCAAAGTACAGTATGCTTAGCTACAAGCATTTAAGTACATTTATGCACTGTCCTGAAATAGTTTCCGAAATAAACCTGGCTTACAGAATGCTAGCAGTTTGGGGGTTGCAAACACATGGGCAGAATAGGCTGCAACTATATTAAGTTGATTGATCTGGGAACTTTCTAGAAACAACATGAATGTCAGACATCATAATTCCTCCTTAATCTACCTACATTCCTACTGGACAGCTATCATCAGATTTTCTCATCAAGCTCCGCGTTATTTCTGGGGTCTTGTCACTTACTGCTTAGGGACTGCAGTCTTGGGAAACAAACTTGTCTCCTCATGAGTCAGACGTTAAGACCTCAGTCACCATTCCAGTAGAGGCTCTGGTGAGAATGCACTCCACTGAGGAACCTGTGGCCAAACCATTCAAGCTCTACCTCCCTCCCACATACACAGAACTACCAACTAGAGCAGAATTTGATCCCTGTCAAAGCGAAGAGGCAGAAAACTCCTCAAAGGCAAAAATCTTTTTGTTCTTTACTGGGCTCCATCTCTGACTCCACGTGTGGGGAATAAAAGTAAGCAGTCTGTCAGCACACAGAGGGATGCTGACTCCATCCCTTGGCGTTACTCCTGCACCAAATAGAGATCTGGCACACAGCTTTGATAATACTTCCTAAATGAATCCAGATTAATTCATGGCTAAACTGTGTTATCCTTACAAGAAAGGCCATTCACATTATGAGAAAGGGTGACAGGATCCATACCCCAGTAACTAATGCAGCCACCTTGCCGTAGAATTGCAGCAGTGCTCTTTCCACTTGTGCACATGGCCTTCTGTCCAGGGTTCTCTACTCACACTGGATAGAATCCTATAATCCTTACTCATGTAAAATCTTAACCACAATGAAGCAGTTTTTGCTTTCAGTGTTGTGGAGCAAAATCCTTGTGTCTACACTGCACTGCCTAGGGCAACTGCAACTCCTGTATGCTTTTTATGCCAAATGCTTTCTAAGAAAGTGGAGATCCAACGTTACATGCTACAACCCTGCTGCACTGTGAAGCTTTCAAAATGACCACATCTGCAAGAGTTGCAGCAACTGCACTACAAACACAGCCTACACGATTCTGAGCAAATTCCAAACATGCTCTAACATTCATGCTATCCATTGTCACCTGTGTTCTCAACAACATGGCATCTTCAGTCATAGATATTTGGCTCTATTCCCACAAGGAGCATTATTTGAAGGTGGAAAAAAAGGCCCTCATCCCACAACACCAGCTGTTTAACTACTGTCAGGGAAAGGGTGTTGGTTTAATTCACAGATACATTTTAGCTATTAGTTGGCACAAACCACTGAATCTAGGCTCCTTCTACCCCTAAACAGGAAATAATCTGTTCCATGTGGTTTTCAGGGATTCAGTTGACGCAGAGATCTTACATGCATATATTTGAGGGTCTCTCACCTTTTCAGGAAATATGTAAGTCAATTAAAGAATTAATCACATTGTATCTACAACATCTTACCTGCTGCTGCCAGAGCAGTGAAGTCTAGTAGTCTGTGCACATGTCTAGGGAACAGGAACAGACATCAACACACTCTGTGGCTGGCCTTTAACCTCTTTGCCTCTGTTTCCCCATCTGCAAAACAAGGCGAAAGAGAGAGCTGAGTAAATACTAATAAACACTGCAATTCAAAGTAAAACTTGGAGTTAACAGCATTAGGAACACATTTAACCATTTTCTGGTTTTGTCTGTCTGCAAAATTTGGAGCATATGTGCTGTACCAATATTAGCACGTCTTCACAGTCAACATCTAGAATGCTTAAATATGCATTGATTTCAAATTTCAAATTGAAGTTTGAATTTAATATTCATTCTGTAGATGTAGCTGCATCAACCATTAATCAGGGAATAGAATTAAGACCACTTAATTTATATAATCTACACATAGTGACCAAAAGTTATACTTTTGAAGCTCTAAGCTCAAATTTTTAAAATTATTAGCTGCTTAAGTAGCTTGTGTGGCACGTCCCCTCCCTCCTTCTGGCTGATATACGTAACTGAGCAACCAGACAAAAACTGTTACATGTATGTTCAGCTGTAATGCTTACAATTTACATTATGCATTGAATCACTTAAATACGTAACTCATGCAATCAAGGAACAGAAGAAATAACATGATTTAGGTAACCAGCTATGACTATAAGTTTATAAATAATCTAAAGAAACAAACCCTCAAAGATTCTGAAAACGTACTGCTCACTTAAGAGTTCTGTGAGTAACCACTGAATAAATACTTTGCACATTCACGAGAAAAGATAAACTTCAGCACACAACTAAAGGAGTTGTTATGAATTGTTTGTTCAGATCTACCTACCCAGTGCTTTTTTCCTTCCTTAAACTACCTCTACATAAAAGGAAAATTGAATTAAATACTACCTAATGCACTGTCTTTGTAGATTAGTTAATTTTTAGGCAAGTTAAAAGAGTATGTAATGCAGATACTTACATCTACTAAAGAATTATATATATAAAGTCATCAAAATCTATATGGATGTGTTTTAAAAGAACGTTTCAACCCTGCTTAATGCTTGCATCGTCTCAGCTGTGTCCTGGCCTCTTCTCCAGCCCACTTTCTCAAGTACATACATACCTTTGCTCAGATGAGCAAACTCCATTGACCACAATTACAGTCACAATCTCTAAGCACATTTCTTTCCTATGGTTGCTTGGGTTTCTCACTATAGCATGACCTGTTTTTTATACTTGTTTTTTCTTTTGTGTGTGTGTGTGTGTGTGTGTCTGATCAGTGTTTAGAAATCTTAACCTTCAGAGAAATGAGTTACAATAGGGAAAACAAAGAGGAGAAAGTACAAAGCTAATGCCTTGTGCTTTAGCTCAAAGAAGCCAATGTTTCCTGACTACGGAAATGTCATTCCCAGGTAAAGATGAAAAACTCTGTATTATGTCTCAGGAAACCAGAATATAGCAGACACTTAGCTAGTTTTCTCATCTCAGACAAAACCAGTGTGGATAAAGCTGGCCAGCCTGCTTGCACATCTCCTTCTGAAATCACTAATAAAGTTTGAGAGGGGTTATTTTTAAAGCAGCTCTTAGAGTGTTCCAGCTCACTACTGTCAGCTTCAGATCTCAAATATAATTTGATTTATAATTACATTTAAAAAATAGCATTAAAATAACATTAGAGGGGTCATAATCCAAACTTTTTAATAGTTATGCACGTAGCATAAATTTTACAGTAGACCTCCAACAGGACTCATCTGGAATATATTCTGATCAAAATTCTTTCCTTCAACCAAGCAAGTACTCTGCTGAAGTTGGTTTGCCAAGAAGCCTGTGTGGAACCCTGTATTTCAACGTTGCTTCAAATGTAAACAGACTGACGTACACCGTGGGATATTTGTTAGTCAAAGTCTCTCCTTGCATTACAGCCAGACCCACGTCTGTAAACACTGGTGGGTGAGAAAGTGTCAGAGAATCTAGGATTGGACCTCTACATTTAGAAGACAGGCGCAGCATTCCCTGCAGCATCCCGTCTGCTCCATCCTGAACTCTGCAGAGTTCTAATATTCTTAGCCTCTCTGATGTGGAGTGGCATTTACTTAACTCAAATTGCTCAAGTTCTTCACCGTCAACCAAAATGTTTATGTAGAGACAAAGCAGTGGCCCCAGCCCCTTTTGATACCTGGTGTCAACAGAGAAAAACCTCTTTTCCCAGCTGTGCCAACTACTCACACCAACATGCAATGAACTTCACAATATTTGTTGCCGTAGCTGCAAGACTGGAAATTCTTGAAGACAAGACAGGATTGTGATGGGAGATGTGCTTTAAGAAAGATTTGCCTTGTGCTCTTCTTCTGACCTTCCGGTAAGAAAACTTCCTGGCTCACTAGTTCTGCACCGCTGCCTGGCTACAACTTCAGAGGAACACACAGACAAAGAATTCAGTTTCTGAATGCTAGTGCTAAAGTAAATGATCTAGTAAAAAAAAATAAAAAAATTTGTGCCTTAAAACCAAGTTTGAAATTTTATAGGCTTTTACTCCATAATTTGTACTTGAGCCTTCTGTTATTTTTAAACAAATTTAATTTCTTACAGCTGTGAAATTTACATTTTAAGAGTGTCTAGTGGCCATGTGCATTAATTACTTTATTGTAATATTTTAATGAGTTTGGGGTTCCACTCTGACAGAATCCTACTGAATCCTTCATTCCCCACAGAATTAAACTGGGACCTGATTCAATCACAGTCTCACACACCTAGACCCAAACCCTGCTGGACTTGCACAACATTTTCAGTTGTCTTGAAATTCAGTTGTCTTTCAGTTGTCCCTGAATTTTAAAACTGGCTCAGAGTTTTAGCATTTCTTACCAAGCCAGTGCTATCCTGAGCCAAGAGCAGAGCTAGGCTTTGAGAAAGTTTGTATTTAGAGCTGAACTTCATGGCTAAGCCTGATCTTAACCAAAATTGGTAGGAAAATGCAAAATTCAGCTGAAGCTAGCATTTGGAATGATATTATTCTTAAGCACATTTATGTAATGCTTCACTCGCTCCCATCTGCATACATATAACTCAAAAACTTTTAGGCCTAAAAAGTTGGACTTTTAAAGAGCATCTAAATTCAATGGGGAAAATTGGAAATTCACTACTGAAGGATTTTCGCTTTATACACTGCGTACAGTTGAAAAGCATTATTATAACTACACTTCTGCCATGTTATTCCCTTTGTGGATACTGGTGGTTTGTGTGAAATAGTTTCTTCTTCATCTTCATCAGTAGTTTCTTCAAGAGGTGGTGAACTATGGGAGGTAGAGAGGATTTGGGAGATAAGTAAAACGAGACCTGATTTTAGCCAGTACTTAGTTTTTGTGCTTGCCATTTTGCAGGTCTAATTACTTATCTTGGGGATGGAGCCAGAAGCCTTCAGACCACTGAGGGTCACTGCAGTTTGAACTGAGGTGATAAACTTTCTGCCAGCATCTAAATGCACTTCAGTTCTTCATGAATAAGCTGAAGATGAAAATGCATAACACACCAAATATCAGGTTCAAGTATCAACTCCCATAAACACAGGAGAAATGGGACTGGTGGTTTTAGTTGGCTGCCAATAGCAAGAGGTTCATCTGTTATGAAGAGCAACCCTACGCACTGCAGCATTTGGAGATCTGACCATTTATGTCCACACCTCTCACCTCGCTTTGCTAGGCCAAGCTCAGAATCGTAACTCCAGTGCTACCCAGCTTTTAAAAAAGCATGTTTTCAAACCACTTACAATAAGAGCAACAGTTATTATTCAGTACATGCTTTTTATCAGATTGAAGATAAACTTTATTATAACTGGTGGAGATGGTATCGATGATTTGTGGTCTATGAGAATTCTGTAATGAGAAATGGTAATCTGTCTTGAGGCAAACAATATTGTTCTGTTTACTATGCAATTAACAATATTAAGTCAAGATTCTATAACTGATAACTGCAAATAAGGGTGGGAGGAAGAAACTGGAAGCACTGGTAACTTTCACAGGAACTGAGAACTATAAATTATTTGTGGTGCTTCAACCTGACATTCTCTCTCATATGCTCAAAAATGTTCTTCACCACTCCAGAGATGTTTCCTGTAGAAGCATCCAGACTCTAGGCAGTCTGGGGCAAAGCCAGAAGCTCTCCCTGTGGCAAGTACTGAGTGTACAGGAGGTGGAGAAATTTCTTTTTCAGAAGAGCATCAGTAATTGCAAACAAAGTTGCCTTGGAAAAAGTATTAAAATAACCAGCAAGAGGGACAAAACAAAAAGGGAGACTCCCTGCTTGATTCCTAACATACTAAGTGTGAAATAAAGGAAATACTCCAGCTCTGCATTTCTTCGCTTCTGTAGACTCAGTGCCATACCTTTGTAGGACTGAAATCCTGTACTTCTTGTTTACTCTTAAATCAGCCTTAAGCAACCACCATATGGAGCTGTGAAACACCACAGACGTGGCAGAAATGGGCCTTAACTAACGATCAGGGCAAACTGTACTGGAATTCTAAAGGGGCACTTTCAAGTGGCTGCTTAAGACAAGAGCTGACCTATAATGGAGCTTCTCTGTAAAACAATACAGTTTTTACTTTACATTATAAAGCCCAGAACTGTAAATATTGACCACAAAAATCTTACTGCCTTTTTCCAGTCTTCCCATTAATTGTACATGTAGTGCAGCTTTTTGTCCCAAATCTGCAGCGGTCAATTTTGAGGTTACCTCAAAGGGAACCCAGGCAGAATTACGACACTGTTCTCTATGGCAAGCAGTAACTATAAAGTATAAGGGTCTTTCTTGCTAAATTACTGCTAAATCTTAAGAAAAAAAAAAAAAAGCATTCTTAAACTAGCCAATTCTGTTTGTAGCTCTCTGGAAATGCAATGCTCTGCGGAGAGCTCCATTGCACCCAGCAGGCAAAAGCCACATTTAAGACAGCATGACGCACCAACACTGTAACAACCAGGATGCTGCAAGGGAGTGATTGCTGCTGGCAGCCCCAGAGCCCCTCTCCTGCACCTCTCGCCCTTAAGGACTGGTGCCTTAAATTCCCATATACCACTGAATAATAACGTCTGGCTGATCCAAAAGATTAGCAGCTTATTCCACCTTTGTTCTCTGCCTTCTTTTAAGATGAGCAATGAATGACACCACAGCAGGCATAACTCTCCAGCACAAAAGCTAACAAAATTGTAGAATGTTTTAAGGAACGATGTAAAACTTAACAGAGTTTTAGAAGGGTATTCGCACACAACATCTGCATACAAATCCCAGTGCCACATGGAAGGGCTTCCAGATTTTCTTCACTTTCCCCAAAGAATGCAACATAAAATAACTGTAAGAGTGGTCATCTCTTTAAAAGTGATAAAATTCAAAGAAATTGAACAAAGCATGCAACAAATCTGGGGGACTCCTTCGCACAAGGTAACACTGCATCAAGGGTTTCACAGCAAAGTAAAAATAAATGAGAGGAAGATGGGGTGTAAAACTTTATGTTCCTTTACATAATATGCCAGTGATTGATGTAAGCTACGTAAAAGTTTTTGGTTTTTGGGTTTTTTTTGTTTGGTTGGTTTTGTTTGTTGTTTTTTTTTTTTAAGAAAATAAACACTTATGTTTTGGGGAAAAGCAATCAATAATGAGTATTTATAAGGCTTAATTCCTTTTTCTCAGGCGGCTCTAGCTCTGGTCATTGTTCATTGCTTTTGTTCAGAATTTACTCCCAGATTAAGAACTTCTCCCACACTAATAAACAGGTACAATAATTTTCTCCAGAGGGCAATTTTTTTCTTTTAGTAATTAGCCTACTTAAATATTTTAATGGAACTGCTGACGTACAATAGCACAAATGGTCCTCTGACCATAATATAAAGTGAGAGATGAGACTCCTAAAACTTTTGTATGAAGGAGGTCTAGGATTTACAAAACCTATCAAGCAGACAGCTCTAAAACTATTTTTAAAGGTCATAAATTAGGTACTCTCTTAAATGTAATTCAATCATCCACTATTACAGTAGCTTGATTCTATTAGTTGTCCTATGCATTTTACAAAACAGAACTCCATTAACATTATTCACTTATAGTTTCCCTCTGAAAGTAGATATTCTGCTCAACAGGCTTTAAATAGATTTTTTTTCCCTGAAATTGCTATTAAGCATACTTTTACTCAAAGGGCAAAGTAGGCATAGGATTATACTTGTACTTCATGCAAGGGATACATTTTCAGCAATCAGAACCACATTCCTATGAAGTAAAAATACTCTATTTAAGCCGATTGTTTCTATCCCTCCTAACCTTGCTCAGTAAGGATTCTATTCTGATCTTTTGAGTAACGCACAAGTTTTCCAATTTGGCCGAATAAAGGTATCTTATTGGGCAGCTTGATGAGCATTTTCTGTCTAGAGTTCTGACCTTGGCCTGTTTAATGTGGATCTCAATTATAAGACAATGCTCAAATCAGGATTTATTTTACTTCCTCCCATTAAAGAAAGCAATAGGCTACTCCTGCTCTTACATACCCTGCTTTACTGGACCAGTGAAAATACAAGCTTTGCTGAAGTGACCACTATGTATATACAGCCACAACTTAGTTGTAGTTGTATTTCAGCTTCAGAGACAGACACTACAGACTGTTTGTCTCCACTTCATGTTGATTTCACTGTAAGTAAGTGTGCCTTACCTCTCACAACTTCCATGATCGTATTCGGAATAAAATAAAGGCTACAAGAGTACATGCAGCACAGTGCTGGCCCAGCCATCACCCCACAGCCAGTCCCAAAGGATGTGAGCCACCTGACGGCTTTGAGCTCTGCATCTCGCTAACCTGACAGCCAAACAGACCCTGATCCACCACAGTGCAGTAGGAGCAGCACAACCTGTACTTAAAGATGTGCATGTCCAGAGAGCCCAACCCTTCTTCAGCTGGTTAACACATTCTGTATGCATGTCTTACTTCTTCAAGCAGGACAGGTGGCAAAATAAGACACCGTTCTTTTTCGTCGGCCATGCCAGTCCCAGGTAATCAAGGCAGGCAGGCACCAGCATACACACTTGTTTCAGAGGATAGGGTTGAATTCCATCTGACCAGCCTGCCTCAGCTTGCACTTGAGGTTCTAATTTTCTTCTGGTCTGAGCCCATTTCTGCCTCGCTCTAGCACACACTGCCCTAGTAAGTACATTTATTACCTTGGTGATTCCTCTGGGGGCTGTCTTACTTTCCCTTTGTATCTGGACTCACATAAGCATCTCCCCATTTTAAAAGGAAACATTTATTAGCCTCTGATAGGAGTTTCCTGTTCCACTGTTCTGAATCCCATTGCCACTGCCAAAGGCAGCCCAATGAGCTGCACACACCTGTGCTGGCTCATCCTGAATGGGCACATGGGGAAACAGCAGGCAGCCCAGCCCGTGCCTCCTGCTCCTGGTTGTTTTCCAACCCTTTTTAAGCTGGCCATGTGGGACCCCAGTACAGGAGCACCAAGTATAGATATCAGTGGACCCTTTTGGGTGACCCGGCAATTTCTTGGATGCCCCATTCCTGCTTCTCACTCACACTGCTAGAACTGATGTAGGAAAGCCCCCCAAAATATCCTTCACTCAGGGATTCCTCACTCATTAGGTCAGACTTACTTCCTTGGGACACTTGAACGGTAGATCATAAGCCTCTATCACAAAAACAGGGATTTTTGCTGTAATGGTTCCACTTCCCAGCTAATTATCTTACATAAGAACTGCTTGGTATTTTTTTTTCTGGCAGCTGGGGCCACCACCACACATCACCATTTCTCTGGGTCCACCCTGACAAACTCGGGGTGGCAACTGCTCTGCAGAGCTGATTCTGGCAGAAAGCTTCTCAGTTTTCCATAGGGTTATGCAGGAAACTCTGGCCACAAGATTTCCCCACAACCACAGCATAGTCAGATCTTTAGAGGAGGTTAAAAAAAAAAAAAAAAAAAGAAAGAAAAAAGAAAAGCAAAGCATGTAATTGCTAGGAACTAAAATTGCATTGATTTACCCCAGCTGAAGATCTGGACCCACCCAAGGGACAAGAAAAAGATTTCAATGCACAGTGTTTTACTAGAAGCCATGCACAGTTTCTCATCCACATTAGCCTGGTATTTCTTTTTTTTTTTTTTTTCCACTTCTATATAGCCAAACAACATTTGTATTCAGCTGCTCAGTTATAAATAAAAAACATTTTTACATGGGTGGATTGGAGTGGCCCTGTTTTTTTTCTTTCGGTTCCCATTATTTTATATATTATACACATGTTCTGTCAGCGAAGCTCACTTTGTTATCTGAAACATCTGTGGTACCCTGCTGTGGAGAAGGCCAGCGCTGCTGCTGCTGTTGCTGCCTGTCTTTATCAGCCACTGCTCTGCTGGCAGAGTCCTCTGACGGTGCACAGTAGGGCCGGGCTGCACGGCAGTACCATGGGATTCGGAGCCGACAGAGAGGTCCTGTTGGTTCACACCATGGCACTCATCACCCACATGAAGATTTGAAACCTAGGTTTCATGCACGCATTCATGCAAGCACACACTTATACATTTCTCCAGAAATGAGCATGAATTTATCTGCAGTTGAATGAGCAGCACCCTCACAGATAAGGCGCTCGTCCAAAGGAGAGGGAGGACCTTCCCGAGGTTTCCACACAGACTGGCTCTGGACGAGTTCTGATATTTCCTAATCTTTTACCAGGCAAAAAGTTGCCTGGATTGATCCATTTTAGCCTTATTTTCAAGTGCTTTTTGTAGTCCTAGTCCTGAAATAGCGTAGAGTCCCAAAAAACTCCCTGGGATCCACTGTGAATGCACAGACAATAATCTCAGGTACATAAGATGTTTAGACTTCTTGTGGAGTCACAACAAGATTTTAAAAGCACTACTTAGAGATAAAAAATCCTTCTAAATTTCTTAATATTTTTATGGATAACATATTTGGGCCACTGGGCAGGAAGTGAAGCTGGTTGCACTTTCTGCAAACAACAGCACCTTGGTAAATTCAGCGTAACCATTTCCTCTCTAAAACTTCAACTGCATACGTTTATAAGGATGGGTTACGTGACAGAAGAGTGAAACATACACTGCATTTAAGTATCTGAGAAATACAATTGTTAAACCACAGAACTTAACGAGAACATTCAGGAGAAGACACAGGAACAAATCACAAAAACACTCATACAAAGCAGCCCTCCAGCTGATGCTGTTCTTTTTACGGGTCTCATGTTTTAAGAAATTGCTCCCTAGTAAAAGATAACACAACAAGAAGATACAAGTACTTCCCTCCTATTTTAATAATCATTGTCTATGACATGAAAACCTGAGCTGAGTTCTGAATCCCAAAGGTAAACTCAGATCAGCCTGTTGCTGGTTTGCTGGAACTGCCAAGGACTTAGGGACTGATTCAGAGAACAACTATGGGCTGCAAATGCCACGTGACTGCTGTCACAGATCTTACTCATGCAACTCAGTGTGCACGTGTGTCTAACTCAAGAGTCAAAGTTGAAGACTTATGTGGAGATAATTACAAACAAAAATAAAACACGGCTTTTAAAAACAGTTCATTTTCCTTATGAAGTAACTGATCATCAAGCTCTAGTAGGAAGGTCTAAAAGTTACTGTATAATGAAGTGCTTGTAGCAGGCAGTTTGCTTTATCCTTCAGGAGCTAGATTGCAATAAGACAAAATCATGAAAATAAATGCTCTAAAGGCATCTATGTTTTGCTTGAATAATTACTTGCTTTCATATTTGCTTTATTTATGTTAAATACTATCAATATCCCCAAACCATCTAAGTTCTGTGCAGACACAGGAATGCTCAGTCTACACTTAAAATCCGAACCTCACTTCTCCTGCCCAGAAAATAACTGAGATGTGATGGCAAAATATCCCTGTGCTACAAAACAGCCCTCAGATTACTCAACAAATACTGGTGTAGAGTAGAGCAAGCTTCAGGACCATTCTCTGGCTAATTCAGCTTCTTACCTGCATTCAACAGGGAACTAACCTGATAGTAAAGCTTGTCCCCCTGTTCCAGCTGCATGCTCAGAGAGATGGCATACCTCTGCTACCTCAGCCACTTCCTAAGGGCAGCACTAGCAATGGCATTTCCAGTCTTCAGGAGGCCAGCGGAGTCACAGATGCTTTCCTCTTTCAGAAGAGGATAAAGTACCTGAGCAATAGCAAGGATCTGATCTTACAGTTACAAGATTGTTCTGATTTAGGAGGAAAGTGAAAGGAAGGAATAAAATTAACGTATAAGCATAAACAAGCCCCAAACTTGGAAGATGAACTGAAAAAACAGTTATCTGTATAAATTTTTGAAACAGCAAACAGATTTATGCAGGACAATCTTCCATCTGTCCAGAACCTTCTGCAGGACATATGCAGCAGATAACTTCAAGTCAGCATAGTTCTTTATATGAAGTTTTCTTCCAAAGATATTTACGGTTTTAAAACAGTGCAATGCTCTGTTGGAATGGTTGTAATTTCTCTTTTACCCTTTGCATGTGTCACCATCTATTGTTACTTGTTTTTTTTAACGCTCATCTGAATATTTAATCCATGCAAAAATTAGTCCCAGCATCTTTTTTTCTAAATAATGTTTGGCGGTCATTGCTTCACAACTGCAAACAATCCTCTACTGCTATTGAGAGCTGCAGTCAGGCTTTCTTCAGGCTGGAGGTTAGAATCTGATCCTAAGTCCATTAAATCACAGAGTCTTTTTAAAGTTTAATCTAGAGAGTATTTGGGTTGTAAACAAAGGACACTATACATGGGGAAAGAAACAACAGAAAACTATGAACTTATGACTCTAACGCAACCCTGAGTTCAAATTTTGTCTGTGATTTAGCAAGAAAATTCTGAGCTTTCGGCAGCAGCACACACACACTGGCATGTGGGCAAAGCTAAACTGAGCATTGATGCTCACATCCAAAATATACATATGGATCCCATTTTACTATGGACGTGATTCTTCATGTGCAAAACATGTGTCCGACTGGTTTTCTTCGGCTTTTTAAGATGTGCTTCTTTTTCTTTGGTGGGGGCAGGGAAGTAATTAAATAATTTGGGTGGTAATTGAATCATTATCTATGAAGAAAACTGTGTGGGATTCAACAGCAGGTAAAAACCCAAGGCTTCAGCTGAAAGCGCCCACTTCAGCAAAGCACCACATGCCAACAGTGAGAAACTTAGTCCCCCATACAGCCTCCACAACACGTTAATCTATCCCACTCTGTAATTGTTAGATAGGAAAGGGAAAAAGGGCTCCAGATGCTAATAACTTGGAAGTGGTAATTAGAGGAGTCCACATTACTGCTGCGGGACTCCCATCTTCCCTTGATTGCTGGAAAGAAAATGCTGTCCAGTGGGTCTCCTTTCCAGCCACACGGCGCTTCTCTGCTCTGAGCCCCCTCTCCTCATCACGCTCATCCACAGGAACACTACTTGGCCTGGGAACGTTTGTACTTTCCCCAATGCTGGCAGATGCCATGCTTCCTACAGGGCGTTGGAGAACAATCACAAGAGCACAGGTGACCTAACAGAGCAGCACCACAAGCCCCATCGCCTTCCACAGTCCCAGTCTGACTAGGACAGAACAAGGGAGCCTGCTCCCTTTGCTACAAAGGTCAGCAGATATCCCTGAAGGCTCCTGAGGCTTTTATAATCCCTGGTACCACAGAGACAAAGCAAGTCTGGAAAGGGTCTCAGCATCGCATGAGAAAGTAAAAGGAAAAATACACTTATCACAAAGAGGGAATGCATTTGTATTATTGTATTAAAATAGCACAAGGCTGCAGTGACAGGCTATAAATTTTTCCTTTGGATTGTAACCAATATTTTCCATTTCAAGTAACAGCAATGTAAGAAAGAGACTCAGAATTAATAGAAATTACGGACATAAATTGGTAGGTACTTAGATGAAAGAGAACCTTACATTTGGGTATCACGACAGAACAAAAGGTTAACTGGCCCTGTGAGCAACCCTTGGATTCATTTACACTGCTGACAAGCTAACCAAAAAGTAAGCTTACATTTTACCTATGATGTCCAACTTTATAGTTCTCTGATTCATAGCACAGAATGTTACAGTAAATTCTTGGCAGCAAAAGGCAACGTTTTTTCCCCCTGAAATTCAACATCACTCATAACACTAAACCTAATGTATGACTCCAAATAATATTAGTACCAATAACAACTACGTGGTTCTGTAGAATCTGTTCTCTGTGATGAGAATTAAAGTTATAGAAATCCCTTGATTTTTCTCTCTGATTTGCTATGTCATTTCATGAAACAGCCATGAATTAACAAATATTACTAATTTGATATTGGTGATTCACCATAAGATTCACATTTACATAGTGCCACTATTTTTCCTAAGCTTTCTGTTGTTTTTGGCTACTGAAACATCAACTGCTCAATTAAAAGAAACAAAACAGGACAGAACAGCAAGGAGATGAGCCAGAGCCAACCTACATTAGCAAACCTGGATGCAAAAAATGAACAATCTCTCCTCCATTTATGACCATCACTGTATTTGTTTAGTGGATATAAATCCCTGTGATTTTCTAATGCCTCCATCGAATCTTGTGAGAATTCTGCATCTGAAGTTGAAAAGTCCTTTTTTTCCTCTATATGGAGTTCTAAAAGAGGACTGCAAATATTGTAATAAAAAAATAGTAATAATAATAACATAAAATCAATGCAAAGTTATTTAGCACAGGTGTTCCTGTTATTGAGCTACATTTGGAAAGCCCACACATTCAGTGTACCTTCAATTCACACACCCAGATGCATGAGCTGGTGGTCTATTGTTAGTGTAGAGGTTTGCAATAAAAAGCATGAAGTAATATTGGTAAGCTCAGAAGTTGTTTTTTTCTTATGATGTCTCCCTGCATCTATTTATCTAGTTTTCCTTGCTTTATTTCTGCTTTTATATTCAGCATATTCAAAAGAGGGTCAGAATAGGTTTTAAAGATGTAATGCCGTGCTCAAACCTTTTGAACGCTAAGAGAAAACCTCAAAAGGATCACCCGTAAGGGAACAAAGATATAAGGATAGCTTTGAACCCAAGGGGCTCTCTCACTGCAAGCAAGTGCATCGCCAGCATGTCACAGGTGTACACCACATGAGCAAGTGAAAAAATAAAATGCGACTGCGAAAGGTTGCGATGCTGACGGGTCCGAGTCCAGAATGCATTAATCCCAGGGTGAACGTGTGCATCTGTTAGATATTTATGTAGTTCCTACTAGTAGTTTGTACATGTATCTGAGCAGGTGAATACCAACAGATTTGAAACCATATGTTAAAGGCAGCCTGTGTGATGGTACGAGGAGGCTATGAGGCACTATGGTCTGACAGACCCTCTAGCGATTAGAGGCAGCCCTGGTCAGCCTGGGCTCCCAGGTCCTGGGGAGGCTCCTGCTGTCAGCTCTGTGACACCTGGCCAGAGCCGCTCAATCGCTCCCCTCATTTCTCCACCCTTGAACAAAAGATAATAGACGTGACTACGGAGAGATAATTTTCCTTCTTCTTCTTTTATTATTATTCCAAATGTTTGTGTAAAACACAGCTGTGCCAAAAAACCTGAGTTTCATACGTTGGAAGAAGACAAAGTCAGGGTCTGTCTCCCACTTCCAGTCATTAACTCCGAGCCCCAGGAAAGGCCTGGATCCCAGCTTGGGTCACCCCCTGTCCTCACACTGCCTCCACAAACCACCATGCTGCAAACCTTGTGGGTACATGTGAGCACAGTTGAAGCCGATGTACTTGCAGGAAGAAAATCAGCTTTGAGAAAAACAATGCACTTCTAAAAAGTGACATTTTGTCTATAATGTTTACTTTCTCTACTAAATATCCTCAGCAAGGAACCGTGAGAATTCATTCATCTTTGGATGAATTTATAAAACATGCTGAGAGGTCCCCGGCTGAAATGTGTGAATTTTTTATGATTAGCAGAGTACTAGAATCCAGAAACTGTCAGTTTACACACCACTTTAACCTAGACCACTCAGTTTCTGCTAACAATACGCGAGTTCTTGGAAATGAAAGAAAAACTTGACACATTAAATGCTGAATTTCTAAAGGAGAGCTGTTAGGAAAATTTCCCTTCAAATTAAAATTTCACATAAAGACGGAGAAAACAAGTCTCTAGCAACTACCTTGAACCCTCAAAGTTCAAGTTACTCTTCAAGATAAGGGAATCATAAACAGTCTTTGAAGTCCTGTGAAGTCCTACTGGTAGAAGTCTAATTCCACCTCTCACGATTTTGGTGTGACTGAGTGAATTCATCAAGAGCTGCGATTTCATTTTGTCCTCAATGATTTGTATACTCATACAGTGCTGGAGAAATATGCCTTCCTCCCACCTTGAAATATTATGGCTCCTCTGAAGAAGATTCAGCAAGAATCCAGATGTTTCTTGCAGTTAAACACTGCCCAAACTCTGCTCCCAAACATTATCAGTCCAAAGTTAAAAACGTGAATTCCAGCAACTATGCTGAGACTGCTGCTAAGTGCTTCTGGGGAAAAAAAAATCTAGCCACACTGACAAACTCTTTATCCCATCCTCTTATACATCTACCACTTATACAGCATCAGAACATATACGTTAACTCAATTTATTTCCTCTGCCGAGAGGGTATTATTCATACCCTACTCCTCCTTCACAATGCAATTAGCTTGGAAATTGGACCCTGGAAATTAAATGAGTACCCCTTCTTTTGCCTCAACTCCTAAGAACCGCTTGCAAGGGTCCTCCTGTAGCCCACCACCCAACCTTAATTGCTCTGCACCTGATATCAGAGGAAACAACACCCATCTTTCATTATTTTGCTTTACCTTAGTGAAGCACAGTTAATAAAGAAGCTTGGTGACTTACCAGGCTATTGTTACCTTTGATGTTTGTCCTTCGAGTGCCCTACAGGACCCTCCCACCCCAGCACTGGTCCAGCACAGGTAAATCTAGGTCTAGCATTCCACTGGCACAGCTCCACGAAAAGGGCAAAACAACAAATGACATTACCACTGTGTATAAAAAAAAAAAAGATTTTTTTTAATTTGGGTGATGTACATTATCTATAAAATATGCCCCAAACATTCACAGGAACAATGCTCAAAGAGTTTGATTAAAATTGAGCAAAATCAGTCTCTCATCCTTCTGTTTAAAAAATGAGAAATCATTTATTCAGCTTAATTCAAAGATTAAATATGATTAAAATTTCTATAAAATGTCAGGCTTTTCTGAAATAAACTGCTGTGGCCATCAAAATATTGATAGTCATTGGTAAATTACTTCTGGTGTTTAATCAATGTTATTTTTTTATCATCCAATTTTTTCTTCAAGTCAGCTTCTAACACTAAACTACATTTCATCAAGGTTGGTAAAATGTTTAGAAAGGAACAGATGTCAGAATATGGGGATTGCCAATAACACTGATGGAAGCCAGTAATTTCTTTCCTGTCCAAAGGCAAAAGAATGAAGAATAATCTAGACTGTATACAATAATACAAGATTTACTACAACATTAATGGCTATAAAAAGTAAAAGTATACAAAAGCTATCTCAATTTTTTCAAGCCATCACTAAGGGCAGTGTTTTTCAATTTGAGACAGTTTTTACTGGAAAATGAAAGGTCTATCTATTCTTAAACCTTTAAATATCCATAAAATAGAGATGAGGAAACAGACTAGCATTAGTAGCTTCCAAATATACTTGTATATTAGTCTATTGTGTAAGTTAATAATTTAGCCAAATCTCAAAAAATGTGGATGCAATTTTTCCTTTAAGAAAGCTGCTCGGCTTGTTATTTACAGATTGTAACATTTACATAAGAGTTTGGTTTAACAAGAGATATAAATATAGATAAAACCCTTAGGACTTCATTCTTTAAACTGCCCTCTAAAAATCTGCCCTACAATTTGCACACTGAATTTTGTGCAGACTATTCTTGGAAGCCTTTTGTGAATTAGGGAGAACTGACTCGAAACAGGGGCTGGTTAATCACAATTTTGCAAATTGTACGTAGCAATCATCCTCACATTGTGAAATTCAGATCTATAAAATGCTGATGTTTTAAAGCCGAAAAATAAATTAGCTAAGTAGGACTACTTTGCTAAGGAAAGAAATATGAGAGTGTAAGGCCCTTTGCAAAAAAAAAAATGAAAATAAAAATCCTTAAAATAAAAATAATCAAAGTAACTACAAGCTCACCCTGGAAAAAGTTCTACCAGCTGACTGTTCCAGACTACCCCAGGCTCATGTGTGCACTCACCTGAGTACACCAGTCCCAAAAATAAACCTGTGGGAGGCTTACTGCTTTAAAGACTTCCGTATATTGTCCACAGTCAGAAAAACATCTCCAGTTGAGGAAAGACTGAAAACTTCACTCTTGCAGGTGTCAATCACTTAAAAGTCATCTACGCACCTCATCAAGGCTGCTTTGGCTATGTATCAGGACTGTCACTCAGCTAACAACTGCAGCAACATGGATATACGGATACAGTATTTTATGATGCATGTTGAATTCAAACACTTGAGAATAATGGCTGGCAACCTAATAATCTGAGGGAGAAGAAGTAGAATTTATGTGGAAAAGATAATTTCTCAAAGACATTTTTTGCTCTGCTTTCAAGCTGCGGTTAATATAACTTCATCAGCATTTAGAACAAAGCTGACTCAAGAGTCTTCCTTTTCGCACAGGTTTTGCAATTCCTAACATTTAGTATAAATGAAGGTCTCTTTCTATTTATTTTCCTTATCTGTTGCAGAAAGACCTTGCCGAACTGTCTGTTTTGAGCGTACAAGGATATGCTGAAATTCATGCAAAATATTTTCTGTTATCAAAGTAATTATAACGACAAGAACTTTCCACTGAGGTTCCGCAGTGACACAGTGTGCACTGATTGCCCTCCTGCCATTCCAAGCCCCCTCACTATGGACACAAGTTACAAACAGTGGTCACTCTGTTTTCGAGATGTTGATCTTCCCAAAGGTCAGCTTTCTTACCTCAAACATTCCAACAGTTGCTTAGACTGCAGTTCAGGAATTTTGTGTAACTTTGCTTCTAGAAAGCAAATATTTATGTTAGTAAATACTATTAGAGTATTAATGTTGTACAGGTATTCTCATTACTGAGCTGCTAAATATGAGAAGGATAACTTTAAACGGAAGGAAATGTGCTGTGTTTGGGTATTAAACTGCAGTGTGTCACTTTACCATGCTGAGGGCTGTAGCAAAGACTAAGTCCAGCCATTAACTCTTTTAATGGGGATTAATGTTTGTAGAATTAATATGGATTCAGAATTCATGCCTTTGCTTTAGAGGGCAAGCAGAGGCAGAAGACCCTACAAAGAACAGAACAAATCTGTATTACCAGGATTTCATAAAGAAAACCTTAGAAGTAAGGTTATTCCCAGAGAATGAGAGAGGCTTACATTCAGGTCTGGGTCAGAACAAGGTAGATCAGGGATTTGGCTTCTAGTATCATAAGCGAGGGTCCTAAGCACAGCCTCAGTTATTCCAGTCCAGCACATTCATTCACCCACTCCTACTGCCGCTCAGTCTTCTCTTGACCTTCTTCTTTTAATTGGAGCAAGGATTAACCCACAGTTGCATCAGCATAGGTGAATGCCAAAAGGTCGGAGTTGTAGAATCTCTTAATGTATATATTATTTATTAAAATAGAACAGCTTGAACAATCTTGGCCAATCACTGTATGAAACAGAAATTTTAATGTCTGAAAATGCTACAGAATATAAAGGAAACTCTCCATTCAGATCCATCTCAAGGCTTGGACTGGAACAGAGATTTGCAGGGGCATCTCCCTTTGTCTCCTGTGCTTCTAGGCCCCTTGGAAGTCACGACTTAGTCAGGATAAGCTTCTATTATTTTTTATAAACTCAAAAGAGGCATAGGTATGAAAGCTGTAACAGATCTCTCTTCGGATAGGGGAACGAGACAATGAAGGCAGAAAGAGCCTGCATGTGGAAAGGGGCCTTCCAGGGGCACGATGTGGACTACACAATGTTCCCAGCAAACTTAGGCAGATTCTTGTCCACTCTTTTGAAGACAACCTGCCAGTGAGATCAGAGGTACTAATTCAGAGATGCAAATACGCATCACAGTGAGCTCTGAGTTTGAATGTAGGACAGTAAGTGACTCATATACAAAATCTTCAGTATCAGCCATTGCACTTAATTGAGAAATACTGGCAGCACTGAACTTGAAAATACTGTACAGTTCAGAGGTAAAGTGTGCAAGACTGCATTTTAAGGAACGAATTTAGTGTAATGCCAAGAAATAATTTACTTCATCAGTTTGTTGAATCCAGTTGTGTCAGTAATTAGGTAAATGCTTTGCATTCACATCTTTCTCACTTTCCTGAATGTTTCTACTGATGAACGTATTATTCCTTCACCCCAGCTTTTACCAGCATTCTCAGAGCATCCTCTCTTTTTTTGTTTGTTGTTGTGTTTAAGCAAAGATGCTTCAGAAACAAAAAATCAGCATGGCTTCCAAGTTCACAAAACTTAAAAAACTGGTTTTATATTTAAGAATCCCAAAACAATCCCAGCATTTGGGGTTCAGAGAGAAATGCATTGGGATTTCCATGATTTGTCAGCACTGCCTCCCAGATAGCCGCAGTCAGTACAGGTAGGCCGTGGGCTGAAGGTACAGCTGCTCAGCAGTTACTGATTCTGGTTGACCCAGACGTCAGGGTGCTTACAGTCTGAATACAGCTCCTTCATGAAAAACTGTACAAAGCTGAAACAGCTCATGATACATCAGCCTTTTGATGGATAAATCAAGTGCTGTCTCTTAACATTTCGTTACTGCTTGAGAAGATTTGACCTTGGGGCTCTAACAAACCACGTGAACTGCCTGGACAACAAGCTGACACTATTTCACACAAGTCAGGAGGCTCTCAGGGCAGCACAAGGTACCTGCTTGAGAAAACAGCAGGCAGCTGCTCTAAGAGCACAGTAGAATACTGCTTCAAAGTCTTCCATTGTTTTCATTATTATTACTTTAAAGGAGTGCTTTGGAATTACTGCAGCCATCTGCCCAAGGCTGATTGCAGGTTCTCAGCTGTGAGACCTCAGATGCAACACAGCTTCACAATGCTGCTGCTGAAAGCAAAGGACACACACCTCAACTCAGTGAGACAGAGACTCAGAGACAGCACTTCCAAATAACATCCAGAAGTGTAATAAAACTTACCAAATCAAATCTGTTTTCATCACTATACTTTTCATGGCCCAGAATCTTGTACCATCTTTCAACAAACTGCATTTCTATATTTGCAGCTATTTGCTACCTTGGCTGAACATGTGGATCTGTTCTACACCAGCTCTAGCTATGTCTGCTAACTTGGGTAGTTTTGAACTTTTTCAGGGGTAATGTCATCTATTTACCAATATTTCTGGGGAATTTAAATGTATAACCTCTGTGGCTAGAAATAAACAATTACTTGTGCTACATATGAAAATTTAAGCAGACACTCACAATTTACTTAGTTCCCTTTGAGGGGAAATGAGAAAGACATACAGTACTTTCATCTGTCCCTAAGTGTTTTTTGTCACATTTTATTCTACCACCATTCTTCAGTGACAGACATTAGGTATGACATTTTTTGACACAATGTCAATAGTGACATCAGTAATATTTGACACAAGGCACATTGGGGTTATTTGACGCAGACAACTGGATGGCTCAGGGCACTAGAGATCCAATGCATAAAGAGTTTTACCTCCAAGTCACCAGTGAATATCTAGCCCAGTGTTTTATAACTGCTACCAACTGATGGCTCCTCAGAGCCTTATACAGAAGGAGTTTGGGTGTATTGAACAGATGTCCAGAAAACAAAAGTCAACACAATAAATTACATTAATCTGTGTCCTATGTTGAAACACCATGGATTGAATAGCCAGCAACAAAGCTATTCTTCTACTGCTATCTGTAATTCCTTTTAAAAATGGTTGAATCCCAAAGGAGATATGGGAGGATCAAATGAGTCAGAGAGCACTACAGCTCTAGTCTTCCTCTGAATAAGACTTCTGCCTCAACAGCTTTCAGTCCCATGGCCTTCATTAACTGTTAAATACACTTATGGGAACATACAAATGTGAAACATTACTTTCAGTTGTGTTTTCCAAATACTTCACAACTGCCTAATATACAGGACTCTCAGATGCTGAGCAGAAACAAAACTAATTACATATATGATCGCTCTAGAACTTCCTAGACTGCCACAGTCCTGATGAAATAAAGCACTTCTGTCTACGTTCAAATGAAGGTGAGTCTCACCATATCTACTGGGCACCTGGCTGAGCTCCTGAATCCTGAGGCCCCTCCTTTATGCAAAACATGGAGGTTCTGTACACAAGCAGGTTCTCACGTTAGTGCTGGTACACAGGAACTTACCTGAACCTAACAAGGACAGTCACCTAAATAAGCTATCTCAACGTTTAAGAGAATTTTACATTACCAAGCATCTGAAGATTTAGGAATCTAAATTCCATCACAGTGTGTGAATCCTCACTTACAGCAGACATTTAGCAAGTATGTCTTGTTTTACGACTGTGCTTACGTCCAAAGCCCAGCAGCACATGCTACTTCACATGAGCAGAACCTTATCACGTGAATAAAATGTTTTTTATTTTATAGTGCAGAGCTTAGTTCCTTGTTGATACTTCAATTAAAAAAAAAAGTAAATGAAAAGAGCGCATCACGGTTAATGAATATGCAAAATGTATGCCTTTTTTCTCCTTTTTAGTTTAAACTAGTTTTAAAGGAAGATCCACCTGTTAGGTAGTTGTCAGTATGACCAGGTGTCAGATTCAAAGACAGCTGCATCCAAGCAACAGTTAGGCCTTCAGATTCCCTCATATAATTCTTTATTTATTTAGAGTACGCTATTCAAAATCCCTGAGCAGACTCCTTCATTGTTCTGCAATTGTGGTTTCAAAAAAAAAAAAACAAAAAACAAAAAAAAAAAAAAAAAAAAAACAAGAAACCCACACTAAAAAAGCCCCCAACAAGCTAGCATTATATCTGGGAATCCAAATACACGGAGCATATTTACTGTCTCGTAAGACATAATCCCACATTGTTACGTATCATATAAAAAAAGGCAAAGCACATTTTGTTAATAACACATTTGAACATCCTGCTATATTGCAATTCTTCAAGCAAGTTAGATGAAATTTAAAAAAAAATATGTGAGCACAATACGTATTTCACTGTAAGAAAAAGCTTTTCTGGAGCAAACTGCTGGAATCATGAAAGAAGCTAGCAGCACACCACTCTCACAAAATGTACTTCACAGAAACTCACAGTGAGGCATTTCCACCCCTCTCTCAAAATGGACACCAGCTATTCAACACATGCGTGTAAACACCTGGAGTTTTCCCACTGAAGTCCACAAAGCTACAGCAAGTCATCCATTGCTGATCTACAATACTACCAGACTCAGAGTTCACGAATTCCCAGCTACAAAGCACAAAGAAGCTAACCAGTGATAACAGCCCCTTTCCACTGCATTATTTAAAATATCAGGTATATGGCATGCTTTTTGGTCCAAAATTTTTGGGCAACGTTGTTTTAGGCAAGTATGAAATCCTCTCATGAGAGGACTGAGCTTATGATATAATTCCAGCTTGAACAGCCACTACATTTCTGTTCGTATGCCTTTACCCAAATAAAAACACCCACCTCTCAGTGGCTGGACAGCCCATTTTTATTAGTGGACATCTGTGTCCTTTCCGCAGCCCTAACCTAATGCAATCTTTCTCTTCCACTGAGAGTGAAGTTAAAGCCTCATTTTTGGGTGGGAAAATTCAAGGAGGTCACATATCGTTTTACGCCTCAGCCATTCGCTTCTTCAGAGGTTTAATAGCACACAGGGAACAAGAAAAGGGAGCTCACCGATTGCTGCAACCTAATAGTAAAATCACATAGCTTCTTCAGTGCAAAAATTAACTGTAGAAAATCAACTGAGACTGCGCATTCTCCAAAGTTTTGTCATGCTGGTTTTAAGGTCAGAATGTAGGGCTTTGTAAATCATGGCCTTGCAAATCACAGCTTTATAAATCCCATGGCACAGACTACTACGGATGGGCTGGAATCCAACCCCAGCATGCACTTTCAAGCTGTGTAAAAAGCTAAAGCTTAATCCAAATTTCTTTAAATCTTCTCTGTTAACAGGCTGAACATGAGCCCTACAGTAAGAGTCCCCTGAAGTTCAGCTGAAGTTTTCAAAATGTCAGCCTGTCTGCAACTTCATTTTGTTGCTCACTAACACTTCTGAGCAATTCCTGCAGCCTGTGCATGAGCACACAGTAAGTCCACGTACTAAAAAGGCAGGTGTCACCGACGCAATAAACCGTAATAGCTTCTTCAAAACTGTTAAAAGAATTTTTAATTCATAGATCACTTGCCCAATAGCCTGCAATGGCTCCTCTGGAGCCGTTATGATCTATCAGGCCACTGTAGTGCCATACATGCACATTAAATAGGCCTGCAAAAATCATTAAGAAATTGGTGATGACAAAAATTACTCTACAGACTTGGTAAAGATCATTTTTCTTTTCCACCAGAACACTGTAACATTCACTTAGCTGGCAGAAAATTATACATGCTGGAACCCCCAGACAAGTTCATGCTGCACCCAGCTCTACAGCTGTCTCAAGTCAGTTTTACCAGTTCCATTTACAAAGATCATGGCGTCTCCCCTCAGGTGGTCCAGTGGAAAGCCATTAGAGATATCCTTCAAGTAAGGATCTACTCGAAAGTAAGTTTATGTGGCACTGTCTCCTACAGTGTCGTGATTTGTTCTGGTATTCCACCCAGCATTTAAACAAACACCACACAAAAATAAGATAAACATTCACTCCCAGGGAGGACTGGCAGAGTCTGGTCAATTTGAATGAACCCTCAATGATATTTTAAAAGCTAAGATATCTCCCCTTGAATAAAGGCAAAAGCTTATCATGGGAAACCTTAATTACGGCATACAGACATCATGGAGGTGCTGCAGCACGATTGGAGAAATTACAGATTGTTTTTGGGGGGAGTAATTTCTATAAAATGTATGGAGAAAAAAGAAAAAAAGAGCACCATTCATTCTGCATCAGATAATGAGAAATATATTTTACCAACCAGTTTTCTGCCACTGTGGGTTGATGATATGCCTGTTTTCTTCTGGCCCATTATCTGAGTACTTGAACCCTGGATAACAATGAGTTCATAGAGAATGAAAGTGCTAGGCTTTAATTGTATGTATTTAGTCACGCAAACAGAAGCAATGGCCTGAGAATGGCTAGTTAGCCAGTGACAGCATTTAGCTTCAGAACTGGCTCAGAAGAGCTATTACAAATTGTACTGATATGCACTGGGCTAGTGCAGCAAAATTCTCCATTTAACCTTGTTGCTGAAATAAGTTTTGGTGTCTTTTAAATGAAATCCCCACTGCTGCTAATATCCTACAAATAAACATCATTAAAAAATTGAAGACACTGGAAGAATGTGTGGTTTATGTTAAAAATTTCCCTGTCAATCAATTCTGCATGTCTGCATGAAACTGATGATCGCATCATCATGTTAGTTTGCCTGACTTGCTCAGCACAAAGAAGGTGGGAACATTTTCTCAAGCAGGGATGTCAGCACTTGAAAAATCAATCACCATCTGTGCTCATTTTCTGAAAGGGAGAAAAACAACCCCTGTTTAAGAATACACCAGAACAAATAACTTGAATGTTTGAAAATAAACTGCAGGGTCAAAGAAACTTTACAATGAAACGCAAAAAAAAAAAAACCAGCGTTGCAGTGTTTTTATCACATTGTGCCTACGTACCTTATGCATCACAATCTTGATTCTAAAAATAGATATTAATAATACCTACTGACCAGCAGCATGTGAAATGCATACAAACAAGTTACTTTAATGCCCAGAGTTTTGCCTCCGTCTGCAACCAAACCTTGTACATCTCTTTCATTCTGCTCACAATAAATCTCTGTAAAACTACCAAAATGGAGATGGCAAAAGAAAGCACTTAATATAAATATACCGTTCCAGTCTGCTTAACCTTACATCTAAAGCTAGACTTCATGAGTTTTAGCTTTAATTTTCTTTTTGGCTTTGTATTGCTGTTGCTTGTTTTGGGGAGGTCTCCTACAGATATGACCAACTGCTTTGATAAAAGTTTTTAAAGTACCAAGAGCGAGCCAGGAGTATTACAAATGCTATCTACTACAATGAATATCAATTAATCAAATTGTAGGACACTACAAGAGCTCACAATACACAAATAGCAGAGAGAAAGATAAATTGATTTTTGCTGCGGTGTTGCTCCCTTTCAGTAGCACAACTGTGTGAAAAATACCAGTTAAAAAGTGTGCTGAGGCAGCAAAACCATTTAATACTCCACAAACAGTTATCTAAGCCAATGCCCAATAACTAGACAGTACTGTAATGTGACCTACATACTAACAAAATCATTTTTATACGTGGGAAGAGACCAGACATTTAGCTACTTGATACCAGTTAGATAACTGATACGTCTTTCAGAGTCTTCCCCCGCACCTCAAATACCACAGCTAAAATGCACATTGTACTTTATTTCTTATTTTCTTTTTATTTCCAGCCAGACTGGAACCAGAGACGCTCCCAGATGTCTCTCTCTTTTTGGGGGCTATCAGGTCTTACCAACCTGCTCTCCTTCTGATTTTGCCTTTTTATCCAGAACTTTTATTTCTCACCCTGCTGGTTTGCACCCGCTTCCTCCAATTTTAACATCTTTACTTACATGTGAACTTGAATCAGATACTAACAATGGTGAAATCTTGCAAGGGTTTGACAGGAGCAGGTGCTAACAAAAGTGATTATCTGTCCTTTGAGGTGAACAGGAGAGGGCAAGTTGTGCTGCCCTTAAGACCATTCCTTCCTTCCTCCTCTGCACTTATGCTGAAACCAAGAACACCCTAGGAAGCTCACCTGCATTTCCAAATCCAAGGAGAAGTCTCTTCCCTCTGCTTCCATCCCAAACCACCATCTCAGTTTTAATATCAGGCTTCACCCATGAGATCAGCACCAGCCCCCTCAGCCAAACTTCCCCCTTCTCTCCATATGTGCAGACTGAATACATACATGCCCAGTTTTGGGGGCTACATGCTCCTCAATGTGTGCTCGGCCTGGCCATCTTCCAAAAAGGTACTTTTTGTGCAGACATTTGAACTGCTCAGAAAACTATTTTAAATATTCTGATTAAGATCATTTTAATCATAAATTACACAGTTGTCAACAATCTGTAAAAAATAATAGTTGTTCTCAAAGGAGAAAGGTAACGTGATTGCCAGGGAGACAAACTGTGTTGCACTCACTTCTTGCGCGCTAAGTTTGTTCACTGCATACAGTACCACACGTAATAAAAGACAAACTGTCATAAAAAAAAAGCTCAGGATTACCTTAACCAGTAACTAAATTGATGTTCTTAGCACTGGTACCAAGACTGGAAGGTCAGCTCGTTGAAATAACATATTTGGTTAATTTGGGAAAGTTTGCATTGACAGTGTACGTCAGTAAAGACGACATCTGATCCATCAGGCTGAGAAATGCAGCATCTCTCAACACATTTCATTATTACAAGCCAAACTGGAAACATGTCCATGAACAAAATAGTGCCTTAGATTTCCTTTTCCTTTACTTTCCTGAAGTTTTTCTGCCAGGAGTTTTATGCAAATAAAAGCACTGTCTACTACTAAAGTTGCCTGAAATATGGGTCTTCATTTACTGAAAGGTATTGTTTGTAGTTTAAAAAACAAACAAACACTCGAAGTGGTAAATAAAGCTGCAATATTAAACACGAGATCACTAAATTATTGAAAGTACACTAAAACAGGATTAAGAAAACGCAAATCTATGTTGCAGGATTCTTTGACTCCTCAATAAACAGAAATCAAACCGTGCCAGTTCTCAAATAAGAGAAAAGACTTGCTAAAAGCTCCAAGATGTTGGGAAGAACATGCCCTACAACGCCAACTTGCTGCAATAAACCTAGCTCAGTAACTAGACTGTGGGCTTTGCATCTCATATTGTGAATATGGAAAAAAGAAACAAGACCTCTGTGCCTCCTGCTACTGGGGAAAGAGCCTGAAGAGGACTGAAAAGTGACAGCTCCTAAAAATAATAAAGCAAAGAAAGCAACAAGTAGAAGCACAGAAGGTGATTCTCAGAAGGGACTGAAATGAAAGAGCCAGAGCTGCTAAACTTATTGCCATAGGTTGATCAGTTAAAAAGGAACCTTTGGTCCCTATCCAAAACAGTCCAAAACGGACACTGCAGTATGGAAATGTTGACCTTAGAGGTCAAAACGCTTTCCTTAAATTCTGTCATTTGTATTTCTATATCCTACATTGTAATAGAGCATATAACCATTTAGAAACATCAGGTGTAAAACGGGCCATTCCATCAACACATTTGCATAGTTTTTTTGCATAGTTTTCCCTGAAAAATTCCAAAAGCTATAATACAGATGGAAATCTGGTTTCCCAGATTAAAAGCTTTCACCACAATTTCTTTTTTTTTAAAATGAGTTTGTGGATGATGATCTGTCCTCGCAAAAAGAAAAAGATGTTGAGAAATAAAAATGAAGCAGAGAACGTGGCAGGATGCTTGAACTGACAAGACATAATAAGCAGCTGTGAATGAGAGCGGTCCACAGAACTGCTTCAGCCTATGACTACCCTCCTGAAACATCACACACATCAAGTTGTCCTGGCATGTCAGGGTCTGATAGATGGGAAACATCCCCCAGTGCTCATTCTCAGGACAAGGATGAGAGCCCCGCCACTCCCCATAGGAACTGATGTCATAACACAGCCCTAATAACTCACCCCGTGCTGCCACTTCTTTTGCTTCACGTGACCAGGACCGTCCCACTTCTGGCTCCCTGTCCAGGCAGTGGAGAGAAGTGGGTTCCAACTGTGAGAATTTTCAGCACCTTATGTTAGACAAAACACCCAAACCCTAACGCATAAATTGTGGTCTCCATGACAGACCCACACTTCCCTCTCCTTCTGCATCCTTCCAGGAAAACTGCAGTTTCTAGCTGAAAACCAGAAAGTTGTGTTAGTTAGGGATTGTTTGTTCTGAATACACAAATTAACTTGAAATACTTCTAGGGTAACTGTGTGGGGAAAAGGTCATATTTTACAAAAGCACATCCAGTTTGCAATCATGGCCAGCTTTCAAAAAAAAGAAAACAAAAAACTGTCTTATATTTCTCACTGGTACTTTCTCTTTTCAAAATATGAATATCAGATATATAAAAAAAGACCTCTGATGAAGTTACACAGTGAGTTAAAAAATAAATCCATTCAGTGAAAAAAATACAGAGTTTTAAATGGGCATTGTTTTTTAAGGGGTTAGAATAATATAACAATTTAAATAAACGCCAAAACAATTATTTACCCTTAAAATGAGAAAAACTTGTTCCAATTTTTTGCTTTAAGGTCATGTTTGAGTGCTAATATTTAAGCCAATGTAAGCCTAGAAGCAGTACAGAGTTGGGGGAAGCGTGTATACTCATTATTATTATTGTTTCAAAGCTACAGTACTGTAGGTTTCCTATTTCATTATTATTAGTATAAAATAAATTAGTACAAAAAAAAAAAATTCACTTCTTCTTTCATATTTCCTTAGATCTTAACGTGACATTAATGAGGAAATACACACTAGGATGATGATCACACTGTAGGATAAAATGGCTCATATACTGTGTTGATAAGTTAAGATGAAAGAAATCCACAACAAAGACACAACAGTATTGTGGAGATATGTTTAGATTCCAAAATATTTGTATCAGTCAAAGATAGAAACACCCAAGACAAAAAAGAACTGATAAATAGAAACATCCACTTTTTTCCACTTGACTGTATAATAAATATACTGTACACATTAAAGCATTACTCCATTACTATGCCTAGCTGCCACATGCAATACATAGATACACTATATACACATTTTCCATCTGATCTCTGAGGCATTTGTAGCTCCTTTCGAATATCAATGCCGTTCCTGAGCAAGCACTTGTGAACAGAACTGAACTTCTGGGAGACAAAGATGTGCAAATGGAAACAATACTGGCATTTAAACCATGACCCCAGTGATGCAAGACTGTAGGTGAGGTGCGTTTGAGTAACATCTGAGACAGTTCTTCCCGAATCTGAGAATAAAGCATTGCAATGTATACTGGGCAGTCTATTGGAATATTTTAGAGGACTTCATGGGAAACATGGAGGCAAAATCCAGAAAGATTAATTGAATGGCATAAGGAGCATGTAATGTGATCACAAATCCCATAAAACCACTCTCAACCCAACTGAAAATGATGCAGATGACATTTCTTCACGTGTAGCCTTTAAGGGGCTGCTTTCTCAATAGCACAGCTCTTCCTCTCCATTTTGTTTTCCACCACACAAAGTTTCTGTTCTTCTCATGCTGACTGACTCACTGATCTAAGACACTGTGACGATTTATTCCATCATAACATGGCACCGTGCCCTCAAAGTGAGTCCAGTCATTAGATGCATCATTCTGAAATGTGATTATTGACCAAAAGAGAGGAACTTGAGCATCACAGATGGATGAGAAGGGCTTAGAAACAGGTAACAGGATTGGTAACAACTTAGTCATAAGTACGTAAGACACAGCGGCACATTGCTGTGATTGACAAGAACTGCTATTTGCAAGTTGCACTTCCACGAGCACCATCAGCACACTCACCAATCAAGATTCGAAAACGAGCGTTTTTTAAGACTGGCATTTTTTTAATGGCATCAGCCTGATGCCGAGCACAAGTCAGTAAGAAAGCCACTGTCACATACAGCAAAAAGCTGAAGCAAATACGAAGGATGCTGCAACAGTCAACTACTTAAGAGGGAACAGGGTAATACAGTCCGAAAGAGAACTTCCAACAGTGAAGAACATGATGCATTATACTTCAGGAATAAACACTGAACCTGACCAGACAAGCTCATAATAATTTCTACTTGATTTTTTAGTTTTCCTTAATACTTTTTGTATTTAAAGATTGCAATTTCAGTTTGAAACTGCAACTATTCAGAAGCACTGCCTAGCAGCCCCATTATGAGTCAGGTACTCATTTTACTGTACATAAAGGCATGCTGAGGGGAAAGGAAAGAACACCCCACACTTGGGGTACTTTCTGTCTTAATTACTGGAAAAATTAATTTGCCCAAGCGAGTAAATAACAGTGATCTATATCAACCCCACTGATCCTCCTTCTCTTACCCAGTTAATCCGAGTTTGCCAAAAACAATTTTCTAATGATATTATTTTGTGATTTTACAGCTACTTGCATTGATGCTGTGCAAAGGACACAAGCAGTTATTCTTGGTCATGTATTTACAAAACCCTGAATTGAGAATGATTTGAAGAGTTGCTTGTCTGAATTTCTTCTACTAAAGAGGTTCACATGGTACTGCATTGGAATAGTCTGCCTAAATCTAAATTAAGATTAATTAGCCCAAGCAGAACAGCAGATTGACACAGCCGTATTCCTTCCAGATACAAGTGTTTACATCAGGTAAACCAGGTACTTTTGTGTAATATACTCTGTGTCTGACAAACCTTCTGCAACACTAAGCCACATATTTTGTTGCAAAACAGTTATTAAAAAAAAGCCTTCCTAGTTCTTAATTAATGCAATGTTAACTTCGATTGCCCTGTTTCTATGGGTTGATACATATGCAGGATGCACACCTCTGGTGTCCCACCCTGAGCCCAGGTGATGCATACTGAGCATAAGCACAACGTTCTGAAACAGGCTTTGAGCATTTCAGATCTTGCTTTTTAACTCGAATTTCAGAATTAATTTTAGATGGGTGAATCATATCATGAAAACAGGAGTCCATTTATTTGTTGGTTTTTAAAAGCCGTATAATTCTTAGCCAGCCTCTAATTGCGTTATATTAAATATTCACTAGAAATACACAGAAAATTTACACATTCTTCATCCTAACTATTCTTTTTGTCCTGGAAACAAAATTTGTATTTATTCAGTTAAAATTATTATTGATTTTTTTGTGCCAACTGAAAAACTGCCCCCTGACTTGGCAGCCATGGCTCCATCCTTCTGCTGCACCCCACAACACTTCTCCTGACTGTGCCTCTCTCCCCTCCAGTCCTCCATCTGCCTGAATGGCCAGGCTCTGGGACAACGACTGCCTTTGAAGTGTTCACCACGCATTTCAGCCAGAGCTGCAAGGCTCTGCTCTCAAGCCTAACAGGAAGGTAGAAGAGTTATAAAATTCATATTGGAGGGATTTCATCCTATTCCTCTTCTTCACAGTTACTCAAAGAAGGGAAGAACATGAAGCATGGAAGGAAGCTCTAGAGAAGAATCCAGCCAGGTCAGCCAACCAACCTCCATGCTTCTCTGAAGAAAGAGGGTGCAAAGGTCAGTTCTATGTTTGCATTTCTAAAATGTTTGTATTTCTAAAGAGCGTAAAGTATCAAATATCCTTCTTAGAGAATAATTCCTCTCCAGTCTCTTACTGAGTTGCTATATAACCATACAATAAATATTATCCTGCTCACATGCTTCTGTTTACTTAGCATACAGTATATTTGATGCTATCTAGCAGCATAAGTTTTAGTTCTGTCATCTTAAAATAGTAATAGTTGTCAATCAAACTAGAAAGTGCATAATAAAAACATTCTAGAAACTAATAACCCTATATTTCTACACTCAACTTGAAGCTGAGCATTTCTTAAAATGAGATTAATTATATGTTTGTACAGTGCCCGATACAATCAGACAGACCTCTAAACAACATCCTCCTAGCACTGAACACAGACTATAATCGTATGGAGAGTGTTTATGTATATTACACAGTATGTGCAGCAGTAACTTAGTAGCATCACCTTCACTTAGCCCAGTATTTTGGTCTGTGAGAGAGTTTTTTGGGGGGGAGGGAAAAAAAAAAGCCCAGTACTAGAGTATTAGCCGGAGGATGAGAGAAAAGGGCACAGTCAATACCCCAGTAACTTATGGCAATATTTTACAAATATTTGGAAGTATGAAAGCATTGAGGAGAGAGACACTGGAAAAGTCCTCAAAGTTACGACCAACATAACATGGTGAACTGGTGACTTGAAAATAAAAGTGTCAGGAAAATATCCTTTGAATTACACCTGTGAAACTTCAGTGGGGACTTCACTGCTTGGGACTGCTCTGGAATTAGTACTAGTAAATACACTGTAGGGAACAATCCTAAAACATCCAGAAGATGGACTAGATGTAGAACAGGTCTTTTGCTGTTCCATTTTTTATTATTCTAATTCATCACCCTTCCTCAGGTGGTGAAGTTTTATGTAGACTTTAAAAATTATGACCATTAGAAAATTATGCATGTGTCTGTGTAATATATACATACATATGGATGTAAGGTCTGGATTTTAAACACTAAAGCACAGAAAAAAATCTTTGTACTTCATTTGCCCATACTACAGCTGTAACTGTGCATTAATCTGGCAAGTGCAGATAGAAATTTCTAATTATGGTTATGTGAATGCACTATTTGCATAATCGCAACCACTGAACTTGCAACTTAGGCATGCAATAACTTTGGTATGCTTACTGTTGGCACTGCAGCAGTATAGGACTGTGACATGCTTATGTCACAAAGCAAGGGCAATCTGACAACTTTGTCCAAAACCAGAAATTCAGAAATCCTGCAAGACAGACAAGTTGACACCAAAGGATGCAGAACAGGCTCATGGGAACAGTCACATGAGGAACCCTAAATAAAGCCTTTCCCATTAGGGATTCTCAAGAAAAAGGTTAAATATGCTAAAGAGCGAACTCTTTTCTGCCTATGGTGTCATTTCTCTCTGAACCCTGCATCCTGTTTTGCAGAGGCTACAACTTTTGGTGACTTCCTGAAATCTGAAGTCCACCAAGGATTTTGTGCTGACAACCTGCTAACAGCACAAGTCAATCAGCACAATGGCTGCAGAAGGCACCTCTGTTCCCAAGTCATGGGATGGCAGAACTCTTTATGAATGTGCAAGGTGTGTTAAAGGAGAAGGATGAAGGCTTTGCTTTGTCCATCCATCTTATTGTTATTTCTGTTGTTCTGGAATGGAAACCCTCTTATTGACCAAAACGTAAGGCAATCACCACATATAAGAGACAAGGTAAAAATCATTGTCATTCTTCAGTATGAAAGAAAAACAATGAAATGGTATGGAAGAAGGAAAAAGTGCTTTTAAAAGTGCTTTTAATCTTTTAGACATTAGTAGCCATGATTGGCTTTCCTGTGTAGCCCACACTGAGTTTGCCATAGTGTTACAGTGAGAAACAGTAGCCTACACTGATTTTTATACATAAATCTTAACGACTCCGATTGCTGCTAAGGATGCAGAATGGTGGCAAGATAAGGCCATTCACCATGAAGGCCTTAAAGCCTTCATAATTACTGAGTATACAGAATATTTATTATAAATACTGTGCCAGGCCTCTTTTGTGAGCTGCCCTGGGCCTGTTCTCTGAGCCACGTCAAGCAAGAAGTTTAAATGAAACTGCTCCCAAGTTTCTGAAATGGTTTAATAAAACATATACTGACTGTAATATTCAGTTTATAGTAGAAAAGTATTGCCCCTTGGTTTGAAAAATGACCTCTAGTTGGCAATTTTACTCTCAGCTTCATAGATTATAGTCCGCTGTTGGTCATTTTCTCAATCCACAGGGCAATACTTTTCCATAACAAGCTCAAACTGCAATCAGTATTTGTAGGCTGTTACACAAGTTGAGGATAATATGTCTCAACACGTCCTATTATATGACTAAACAAAAGAAATAACAACCTGGTGACACAGACATATGGAGAAAAACAGTGCGATTCTTCTAATTTTCTAATGCTGAGATAGCAGAAAAACATTCTTTTATTGTGCTAATTTATATTAAATTTAATGTCTTCAATATACAATTATCTCTGATTTGATTTTTTCATTATTTTGTTTTATATTGTTTTACGTCTATACTTATTCCAACATAAAACAGCAAATACTAAATTCTATTAGTATCAGATTTCAGAAATGACAGATTGTGACTGATAACTTAACATGGCAAAATCATATTGAAATGTATTCACATAGGTATCTTAAAGATCAGCTGCTCTTGGGCACACAAAGCACGCATTCATAGAAACTTCAGACGTTTTACATAAGGAAATTCCAATATAGTTTAGTAGGCAAGTTGCAACTAATTGTATCTGCACCCACTTCCAGCACATGAATATGAGATTAAACACAACATTTCAGGAAGGTAATTCCCCTATTATGTAATCAAATGGATGCACTGTGTTGAGAATAAGTCAAGGAACGGGAAGTGAGAGACCTGGCATCTATTCCAAGATGTGCCATTGACAGGTCTGTCAGCAGCAGGCCTTAAGAAATGCCCACCCCTCCTTCCTACATCACAGCTACTCTGCTCTGTAGGCTAATGCAACTTACCTAGCTAGCTGGAGTGCAGCAAAGTTTAATTCTTCTATCGATGGATGATGGAAGCTCTTGCAGATTCTTTACTGTAAATGCAAAATATTTATAATTACAAGAGTAATATTCTTCCCCATCTGTAAATAAAACTCTGAAGTTAAATATGACACCCACCCGTGCTCAGAGCCAAAGAGAATAACTTCCCAAGCTGCAGCTACAGTGGGGTCAAAAGTGGACATTTTGCCAACATTCATCCAGAAATTAAGAGTTTCAACAACTACATGGCATTTTTCTGGGAATCTGGGTGTAGAAAGGAGAACCTCAGCTGTAAGACGACCCAGAAGAGAAAAGAAGTTCACAGTAGTTCTGTATGTGTTGCTTTAGAAACCATAGACAACTACAGACATCCATCTATAATGCTGCATTTGGTATATTAAAGGAACAGATTTTGCTGCAGTTCTTGAGTTTTGGTGTTTTGTTTTTGTTTTTTTTTTGCTTTGGGGGTTGTGCAGTATTTGTTTGGGTTTGGTTTTTTAGGATAATAAAAGTGACACAAGTGCCACAGCATAATGGATTAATCAAGGCAGATGATGTTTATCCTAAGTCCTGAGTTGCATATCTTCATAACTCACTCATAAAAATTAATGTATTGTAGATGCACCACCGTGATGTATCTTCTATTTTTACCCGTTGAGAATAAATTGTTCTAAATTGGATTATCCTGATATCCAGTAAGAAATGTAAAAGTTACATTGTTATTTTAAGAATTTACATTGCTGCGTATAGAAAACAAATCTTCACACTGTGCTTTTGAACTGTCATGTTACTCCCACTGTTATGAAATCAGAGATGCTGCTGCCACACCTAAAATCAAATGCAAAGTATGCTGTGTTGCTTCACAGACTGTTCACTTGGTATCTTAATCTCAAAACTATACATGGGATGCTTTAGGACTGATCTTTCATAGCTGACTGTTTCTGTACATAAGTAATACACAACTATGTACACAAGGACTCATAAAATCCTTATTTCTAAAATCAACAGATGAAAAAAATCCCTAAATAATAATGTACAGATGTTTCCTACCTAAATGAGCTGCTGGCATTTAGTGCTGCCAATCACACAAGCAATGAAACTGATGAATTTCAAGGTACTCAGCATTTACAATGCATTGTTTTTTTGTAATCAAATGATCACTTTACGATGACTGAAAAAATGATTAGTCAAGAAATTTACAGCGATATGCTTTCATTACATCTCTAAATTCCTAAGTGTGGTCAACAACACCATATTGTTCCATACCAATTCCTTTTCCTTTTACCTCAAGGAAGTTGATTCTGCTGTCCTTAAGCTGCAGCACTTCACTAAAAGCACATTATCTGCACGTTATCTATGGAGTAATCCTCTTCTCAAATACAAGACAGAACATCAGTTTCTAATCCTACACAGATAGAGTAATTCACATCCACTGTACGTTTTACTGTAAAGATGGAGTAATACAATATGTTTGATAAATCATGTATGCGTCTGTGTACAAAGAGAAAGGTTTATCTTCTTTCCTACTAGATGCATCCATATCAAGGCACATGCTCCCCATGCTGGCACTGTAACAATCTTCCCAAGCTCTGTAATAGAGACATCTGAGTTTAAAAAATGAAGCAGCCCACAGGTCAAACAAGTTCCTGATGAGAAGTACTTAACCAGAAATATTATTTCACTGATTCTAAGTTTTCATCCATACATCAAACCCTAAAGCCTATTGATTAAATAAAACTGATCTTCCTTTATTTCAAAGCAAAAGAGAATTAAATGATCTCCACTCTTTTCCTTGGTTTGGAACTATCAGGTAGTACACAGCAGCCACGTGTCTTCCTTATAATTGTAACAGCCTTAAGGAGAGCTTATCCTGCAATGACTGAGCACAGGTTTCTTGTCACTTCCTCTAAATCTTCTGCACCTGATCATAATAACTGGAAGCTGATGGTCCAATATTTTTGATCCAAAATGATATGAGCCAAGACCTGCTAAAAATCAATACATCCCTTTTCCTTGGGAAATTTTGCATTGGGACTACCGTAGGGATGTGTGAATACATGAATTTACTGCAATTATGGTGGCACATCTTCTCATGGCCTCTTTTTCACTGTGTCATTATCTGCATTGTGCTTTAAGTTCTCTTGCAGTCCCACATCCAGTCAAGCCAGCCCTTGCAAAGCCTTATGCAAGTCAATGTCTGCCACCTTTGAGAATGAAGGGTTTCTTTCAGCAAGAATCTACATCAAAATACATCACCTCTGTGCATTGCTGAGCCCTGCGTGACATTAGCCAGAATGTGAAATCACCATCAAATTCTAACAAAGCAGAAACATGCAACGGACTCCTAACAACATCTTTGCAGAGCACCAAGAGGTGGATACAAAAGGGAATTTTTTGTTTGTTTGTTTGGTTTTGTTCACAAAAAAAAAAGTCTAAGTTAGCTTTAAAGCTCCCCCGAGCTTCTGTGTCTCCATGCAGACTTCAGTTTGGTTCCAGTTTACCTGCACCATGCTGCTCCATACTGCTTAAACATCCTCTCATATCCAATGCAGTCAGAAAACCCTCTATCAGACATGAAGTTTCCACTCTGGAAGGTAATCCCTGCTAAAAGTGTAGCATCTCCATTTACTTGTGTTTCAACTCATACTTCCAGATGACAGGATACACACTAATTTCAATTGTGTCGCTGTTTACACATTTAGTAAAGCAAAAAAGTACTCTTTTTTTTTTTTTTTTTAAAAAAAGGAATTTTTAATGTACTTCAAATCTTCAATAAATTAGCATCACAGACTACAGTAAATGAGTGATTAGCAATAAATTAATTAACAAAAAAGGAAGCTACTACTTGCTAGTTATTTCATTGCAACCAAGCTGCCAAACAGCAGAATGGTGAATAGATACAGATATCTGTATTAGTTAAAGAGTCTGCAGCTTGGGCATCTCCTTCAAATCCTTAGTGCCTTTCCACTGGAAGTCACAAGTTCAGCACCAGCAAAGCTAAGTGAAGGTAAGAGCCTTTCTTCTGCTAAGTAGCACTAATTTCTGCCTATAGTGACATTCAGATGAGGATTGATCTGGTCACACAGGTAGAAAACAGCCTGCCACCAGTGAAGAGTAGTTCATAACTGCCTCCAGGTATCAAGATACACAAAAGAAACACTGAAAATAGAATAAATTAACAGATATTTTGCAAAATATATCAATATTAAACCCTTAATTTTCTCCAAATCAAGAAACCAGAAGTCAGAAGACCAAGAATCAGAGACAGGATTTTCCTATTTCTTATCTTTCCTATTTTCCTATTAAAGAGCATATGGTTTCTCCTGAAGTCTTTGATTGATACATGATCTTTTCTTTCTTTTCAGGCAGAACAGCTGTCCAGTGAACTAGAAGAAATAGCCCTGAAGTAGCTTTGTGTCTGATATGACATTGAGAAGGAAAATCATCCCAAAGATAAATGCTTCAAATGAAGTTTCTAAAGGATAGAATAAATGAATATATATGAAAGATTTTTTTTTCTCTTTGAGCAAGCAATCACTGTAACCATAATTTGGGATTAGCTTTTGGGGAGGTGAAGTGGGGGAAGTAGGGCAGTTTTTGATACAGAAAAGGTACGTACTTCAAAGATGCATTTGGAACAACCCTAACCACAAGAGGCAACAGCAGCTCTCGACAAGGTCACTGAGGAAGAAACAGTTTTACGAAGATAGTCTGGACTCCATCACCTGGAATAGACTGAAACTTCCTTGATTCTTCTCTGTAAGAAAATGCTCTAAGAAAGCTAAAACACATGCTCTGCCGGTTGATAAAGACTTGAAATCTTTGACTCAACAACTGAGCAGAAGTGGCTTTGCTGAATTTGCCATATAGATGGTTTTCCTGAATTTGGACTCCTGTATACCCAGTGCAGAACAGGACTGGTCTCAGCTGAGAAATGCCTAGCAGAAGAGCACAATGGCCTTCTGACTGTCCTACCATTGTAGGCCCTGAATCCTTAACCTAGAGCTCTTTGCTCACCCTACCCCAAACTTCATCTTTCAACACAATTAACCTTCCCCCAAAACCATTCTTCTCACTTTCATTTGCCTCCCAACCAAATACCCATTCTCCTCCCTTCCTGCACCAAAATCTTTCTAAACTTCCCTGTGAGTATGTTTATTTCTGAAGCTAATTAAAAATAAATTAGATCCTTAGCATTAAGAAAAAAATCGTAAACACATTCTCATATATCTTTGTACAGTCATAAGTAATACCTCGCCCTCCCTGTGAATAACTCATATGGTTTTCTTGTCCCTGTTCTCAATTTCCCCCTTTCCCCCCACCCAAGTCATCCCTGCTTTCTCCCCCTCCCACATAAACTGCCAATAACCCCGTGCAGCAGTGGTGTAACCACTGGCATAAGACTGTTCTCCTGCTGCCTCACCTGTCTCTGCTGGCATCTCAGGGTACCAGTCCTTGCTCTCACACAGGTTTTATATGCACAGGCTGAAGTTCTCAGAAACCCTTCTCAATGGGATTCCAACAACAGAAGAACAGGAGATAAGATCATGACAGCAGCCCCAATATGGTGCCCCATCAGGAAGCCAACTAAATCTGATAGACGTGATCCTCTCAGTCTACAAGTAGAAAAGGGCTGAGCATTTAGAGAGGGAAAAAGCAGCTCAGAAAACACCATGATATGGTCTGTAATTGGCCAGCACCACACAGCAGACAAAAATCCTTTGCCTAGGTCTTTAATTCTGGGGTAATCAAAACACTACTTTTTTCCACACACATATATGCTGTATATATGCTTATATTCTTAATTTTTCCCCCTTTTGCCCCCTACTTTTAGTTTGCAGTGACTAAGAGCACAATTATTTTACAGAGATACTCTGTAACAAGCTTACAGGATGCCTTTAGTAATAAGATAATTATTTGAAACTCCATAAAGAATTATAATTTTTAATTTAAAAAAGAAATCAAATAAAAACAGCTTTCATCTTTCCTGCCATGTGAAGAAAACATTCTCTGCCTACATCTCAAATTATCATTCTCTCCTTTGTGCAAAATGAATTGACCCAGAAAACTAAAAGGGTAAGAACCCATATTTGCTGGGCTTATTCAGCAGCCAAAAGTTCATGAAAAACACTGTTGTGTATCACATAGCAACCACTTGATGCCTATTGTTAAAATACAGTAGTTATTCAAAAAGTAAAATCATGCATTCTCAAATAAGAACCCAGGCTGCAATGTGTGTTTACTGTTTTTGGGAAATAGTCATCTTGCCATTTTCTCTTTTTCCATAGCCTTGGCATATTTGGTCAACTATGCAACGCGCAGTTACCCACAGGAAAAAAAGCAACACAAGAATTTTCCTCCAGCGCTTAGCACAGGACAGTGTCCATTCAAAGCAACACTTGAGATCACGATTCAGAGAGTTCAGATGGGCTCTGTTCTTAATGCAGCCACACTTTCAGTGAAAATGTAATATTCTGGAGGAAGCATGAGGGATAAAGGAGGATAAGCGTATCGCTTTTTACTGAGCGTTAGTAGTTGCACATTTTCAACTCTTCTCAAAGCAAACTATCCTGACGTGGTCAGGTTGAATTCTGTCTTCGTAGGGCCCTTCTGACAGAACTACTCTGTTCTACCTTTGTACAGGACAAATGTCAATATTGCTGCTGCACATTCACACTTTTTCCTGTCACTGCTACCTGTCCCTGCAGCTGTGCAGTAGTTTGAACTTCACAAACATCTCCTGTGCCATCTTCCCTGCAAATACTACGTGGTAAGATAGGCTATAAAATAAATAGTACAAGTAAAGGAGGACAGCAAGTCAGGTGTAGAGTCAGAAAAAAAAAGAAGTTAACAAATTCTATTAATTTAGTCTGTTTTCTCAGACTCTTATTCTCTTGTTTGAAAATCAGCGACAGATCACTTGAGCCTTACTGGCCTTCCTCGATCTCCAAGAAAGCTGAAAGGCAGACAGCCCTCCGTTTCATTTACAGATGCAGCTGACTGTCTATTTAAATTATCAAAGCAAGGCCAAAGTGGCTCTTGGAAACAACTGCTGGAAGAGATGAAGAAAAGAATAAGATACAAACTCCCTTGTAGGTATTATTATGTGCTATTACACAAATAGCACAACTTAAAACTTCAAGATAATGGCATATTTAATACCAGAAGGGAATGGCAGACTTGCTTAGCATAACTTTGAGATGTTTCATCAAGGCTGTGTACAAACAGGTGTGCAACATTTTTGCTGGCTATAAGATGCTTGTTAAGATTATTTGCTTATCTGAAAGACTCTTTAAACTCCTTTTAGTGGCAGAAAGTAGATTAAAAAGGGGGGAAGATATGTGAACATGTATGTTTTTCCAGAGAAGCTTAAATTGAGCCTAGCTGTATCCAGGTAAACATGCTATATTTCCATAGCGTTGAAAAGAAAGTTGAGTGGTAGGCAGCTAACCCCAGATGAATGCCTAGACTACTAAGGAAAAATAGGAGAGTGAATTAGGTACCTGGGAGCAAAGAGGTGGGGTTTATGATTCTAGAGAGAGATGTCTGGCTGTTTGCAAAACAAGACTGAAAACGTGGATGAATTGAAGTTGCAGCTTGCTTGCTGCAGGTGTTCCTCCTTCTCTTAATAAAGTCCTCACTGGAGGTCAGAGGAGAATGCAAAAAAAATAAAATAAAAAAAATCAAATCTCCCTCTGAACTACCCTCTTAACTACTGGCTTACAAATGCGTGTATTCAAACAGAAGTGCATGCACAAAGAAATATTTGAATCAGTCCGAAGGTAGGTTGGTGCATACTTAAAGACAGGGATTGTCTATTCAAAGGAAATACTTGGTTTGGTCAGTGGTCAGTCATCCGGCCACAACAGGACGTGGCAATTATCTGACTGTTGAATAGCTGTAGTTACAACAGTACAGTCCTGTGTAATTTATCAGCAAGATACCAGCATACTTGACAAAGCTAAAAGGAAGCTATTATGTACAGCACACAACTGAAAATTAGGAAATATTCCCCCTAAAACAATAAGAAATATCTGATAAAGAATAATGCAGAACTTTCCTAGCACAACTCAAGATCCCCCCTCAAGACTGGTAATTGATGAGCCACTGAACAAATCGCAATACCGATACTGCGCCTATGCAAATCACTAACAATAAGTGACTCCAAGGACCTGTAAGAACAAAGCCCCAAACCCCTATCAAGCATTATCTGTGGTATGAAAAATTCAAGGAAAAGTGTAATTTTTTTTTTTTTAAATGGGGATAAATTGGGATTTCTGTAACAACCGACTCATTTTTCCTGCTTTTAGCTAAGGATCTCAAAGAGCACTCTAAGTGTTAATTAAATTACAAAGCATTCTTGAGACAGGTAAATGGTATTATGCCCACTGGGGAACCAAAAGAACATTTATGTTTCATTACTAAAGTCACAGAGTAATTCAGTGGCTAGTGATAGATCCCAAGAATTATCAGTCACCGCTGCTACTCATTGATCTGATGGCCTCAAAGGAGACATAGTTAGACTTTAAATAAATAAATAAGATACTTTCCTCCTGAGCTTTTCTATCTGCCAAAATTAGGAATTAATTATATTTTTCTGCTTTCTGAAAGGCCTTCCTGTCAGAGCCACACTAGTCTACCCAAGTGTGTTAAAGATCACAAAACAGCAATACAGACAGGAACCAAAGCAAGGACAGGGAATTGTAATCATCCTGTTTAACAGCTCATGCAGCTGCACCAGGACCATCTTCTCCCTCTTCCTAGCCAGTCATTCTCCCAGAGACAACACATAAGAGCCTCCATCCCAGCAGAACAAAGATGGAAAGATGTGCACATAAAATAATCCTTCACTGGCCAGTTCACTGACTTCTAATGCTACTTTAGTAAAGAAACAGGCACAAAATTCCCCCATGGAAGCCAGTACATCATGCACTCTGTACAGTCTCCCATTGAAAGGAACAACAGAGGAATAGCTCTGAAATGCTTCATACCACGGAAAAGTCTATTCTGCACTCAACTACACTTATTTGAGACTGCATGTAAAGAAATGGAGGAGACTGACCATTCTATTCTTAGTTTAAAAAAAAAAAAAAAAAAAACACACCTATCTGTGTGCTGTCCAGCTTGTCTCTCTGGTTAGTACACCTGCAGGATCCAGAAGTAACAAATCAGTAGGATATAAGGCAGTCTGCCCAACAGACAGTCCAGTGACTTATTGGACAGCCAAAGGCATCTCAATTCAAGACTGTACAGCCCTTCTAGATCTTTAACAAATTATAGCTCCATTAGTAAAGTCATTTTGGAGAGTACTTCATGAAAGGTTTTTCGGTTTAATAAATATTTACTACTAAAACTAGGGAAGTATCTTTTTGAACTTGCTTTATACATTTTGAATACAACGTTAAGCCAAGATTTCAGGCCTTATTACCCCTTATCCCCCTCATTTCTTGTTATGTCATGAAGAATCAGCTACACAGAAGAGATGAGAACATCTTTGATTTAAATGACCAAGGCTTAAGATTGTCTTCACCGTGACAGAAAATAAAGCTGCTGCATATATTTCCAGCAGCATTATTGTTATATGGCATGACAATCATCATCTTTTTTTCTTCTCCTAAAAATATGTCTAAGGAACCACATGGTTTATACACTGCATTCAAAATATTTTTCTTCGTTTACATTGATTGCATATTTCAAATCATGTTACAGCTGAATTGCTTAGCCTAAATCAAATAAGGAATCCACATAAATGCATACGCACACTTTCCTTGTTTTTAGACATTGCTGATATTGACAAGATTAAAATATTTTTCTCATTCATTATTTATTGTGATACGATGGAACTGTAAGAGTATGTATTTAACAGAACATCACGAGTAGAGTTAAGATGCGGACATGCCATTTCATTTTGATTTTACCAAGGCTGTGCTAAGTACGTGGCTCCCTGACTACAATAATGACATCGTTAGGTGATAAAGATTTAAGATGCTTTGCAAGGATGCAGTGTTATCCAAACTCCTCAGCCACGTTGATTAGGAGCAGTATCAAATAGACGAACCCACTATTCATGGCTCAAGTCCCTTGTCTTGCAGGGCACTGAGGAATCTGTGCAAGAGCAGCAGCAGCAAACTCACATTGCATCGGGTATGGAAGTGGAATGACCTGAAAGCCATCACACATACACAGCCCCAACAACACTCCATTTTACAGTGCAAAAAATGCACCCTCTGGATAGCTGTGCCTCTCCTGGCAGAACTGGTTCTACTGACCACTGGAGTTTGGGGTCAAGCAATGCTATATCTGCTTGAACCTCAAGTACATGGTACGTGTACTTGAATTCAGTTTTTGAACGTACATATCTTGGATAGAAAACAACAGACATTGCACTGCACGATCCCAGTTTCCAACTCACAGTTGGGCACCATTCTGCATGCTTCTGTTGGCACCAAATTAAGGAAACACTGAACAGAGAGCACCACAGCAAAGGCACTGTAACAGAAAGTGGCACTGCTGGGCAGAGCAGCATCGACCTTGCCTCCTGAAGGATGTGGCACTATCTGAGTTAGAATACAGAAAAACATATTTTAGCCCAAATGCTTATTCTTGTGTACTGAAATTTAAATACATCCCCTATGATAAATATAGGAGAATAGTCAGAAGGTACTGAATGCTTAAAATACACCCTTAACAAAACAATGTAATGCACATCTCTTTTTACGTGTCAAACAATTTGCCTAACAAATCATAATAATGCAGAATGATATAAAATTCACCCATCAAGCCCAAACACATGCACAAAGATTACCATGGCAAAGAATTGTGAATTTCATTAAATATGTTAAAGGCAAAAAAAAAAAAAAAAACAGCTTTGAAAAATAGTAATCCTGTCTTTCAACAAAAATATTATAGGAAGCTATGAATTTGGTAGATCTGAATAGGATGTTGGTACATGTTTTACTAAGGTAATATAATGGCACACTATTATTAGATCACATTAATCATTACTGTGCCAAAGGCACTGACAGCACCACTGAAAAGGATTGAAAGGGCTGGTAATGGATATAAATTACCCATTGTGTGATAAAAGGATTTTTACTAAGAAGGTAAGAATAAAACAGCAAATTTCTAATATAACTGTTGTGTAAAAACCAAAATAAAAGTAATCCAGTCAGTAATATCCACGAAATCAGAAAGTAAGCACTTTTGAAACAAGATAAAGTCACAATAAAAACTGTATACAATATAAAATTAATTTTGTGGTGCATAATATTGCTATCATTTAAATAGTTTACATGATGACCTCTATGGGGTATGGTCAAGAGAAAGGTAAGCTTTGTTAATCAGAATAAATTATGAGCTTCTGCGTGCGCATTTTAGGCTTGCGGGTTTGGAATCCTGTCTTTGGGTTTTGTGGTGTTTATTTTATTTCTTTAAAAACTGTAATGGCTTTGTGACACCTCCCTGAAATTTGAGACACACAGTTTTGTTTTCTGCACTAACATCACAACAAACAGGACATCTCTCAGATGGTTTTATTAGGATTCCAAACACTGTTGCAAAATGAACCACATCTTTGCTGAGCTATTTAACTATTTGATTGAAAACATTTGTATTACTGATTGTCCAGTTCCGTGCTTCTCCTTTACTCTTTCAAGTATTTCCGCATATTAGCAGGGATCGGTGAAGTGAATTGGTCAGACTGAATTCTTATCTGCAGATTTAAAAATCCACATATCTTATCTGAAGCAGATGGAATTGTTCTAGAATCGAGTCACTGTAATTCCGGTTGAGTCAGTTGTCTAGAAAAAGATCCAGTAGCTCACATTCAATTAGCAAGTTTTAAAAATCGTGAGCTGTATTCTTAAATGATGTAAATTCCTAAGTACAGACATCAATCCTGAAAACACTTACATCCACGCTTAACTTTACTCACGTGAGTAATTCCATTAGCATTAGTAATTCAATACCTGCTTATGCATTTGCAGTACTGGAGCTTTAGTACGCCTGAATATCCTCTCACTTACATACACTATAAATCAGCACCATTCCTCTGAATCAGTTTCCATTGATTCACATGATATAAAAATGAGTGGACAATCCAGTACAACAGTTGTAATAAAGAAATAACATAAGAATTTGATTTAGAAGCAGAAGCTACCAGAAATTTTGATTTAAGAATCAATTAACGCATGCGGAATGTAGAATTAATTACTGGTTATTTCCTAGGAAGGTAGGCTTTTCTTTCAAACTCGGGGCCAAATAACCCAATTCTGATTTCACACTGATTTCCACACCAATCTGGTTTCTCAGGCTTTACAGGAGCTCCTCTTCTATTGCTCAGAGGAAAATCATATATGTAATGTAGTACACCCCTCCACCCACTGATTTTCATGGGTGTTCTTCTCATGCTAATATACAACAGAAGATGGTTCTTAATAATATGCATGAGATATTCTATTGAACTTCTGGAAAAAAAACATGAAAAAGTGATAAAATGAATTTAATCACAAGTGTCATGGATGTTTTTATTTAAATCATCAGTCTGATGATAAAGTAATAAATGATGATTCATCCCTAATACAATTATTAGATATCAACTGTATAAGATGAATGCTCATGATTTTACCAAGCAGATTTTTTCTTCAAAAATCTATTTGTAGCTAATGACACCCAAACGAACTGCTATAAGGAGTGTTCCTAAAGACAGAAACACAGTATTTTTGAAGATGTAAAGAAAAAAACAAAACTACGTGGGAAAAGATTTTAAAACCTAATTTAGGTACCTCATTTTAATGTACTTCTTACTACAGGAGAAAAAAAACTAAAAATTCAGATGCGTAAGTAAAGAAAATGTTACGATAACAAATAAGTTTTCTTACCAGTTACTCTTAAAACAACGAATGTGTTCCCTGGCTGAGGAAATCCTTAAAAGACACAGGAAAGGTACTGAAGGTCGTAACTGTAAAAATAAAACCTGTTAGAAATTTACTATGTCAAAACTCGATGTTTGATTCAGACATTTATGCTAAAATATTACAATGCCACCTCAAGCTGACAATCTACAGAGCAGCAGAGAGTATTGAGAATCAGAATATTAATGGGATTAACACCTTTTATTTTTTAAGCCTTCATAATGTACTTGTTTGGTGGCCATTTCGTTTTGGGAACTGAAAAGTTCTTTCAGTTCTGGATTGTTTTGAGAGGGAAAACCTCTCCTCAAGATAATACTGAGGAACAGAATGAAATTCTTCTGATCCTTTCCCCTAGACAGTGCAGCAAAAGAGGACAAAACAGGATAAAACAAAAGTTGCATAGCATACTCCAGAAACCCAGTTATTCTCTTTGACATTGATATTCTAATCTTTCGAAGGGAGTAAAAAGAGAACAGCTACTAACTGTATTTTTACTTTTTTTTTTAATTCCATTTTATAACAGAAATAAGTCCTTTGTAGATGATCTCATCTAATAAACCCCACTTAAAAGAGATAAGAGCCAGCAGTAAAAGCCAAGCCAGAATACTTCCAAGATATTTGCCAGCAGTGAATTTAGAGCCATTACATTAGTAAGCAAAAAAGAAACAAAAACAAAGGGCGTTCTTAGAGCAAAATAAAGTTCACTGGACTGAAGCTATAATCTGAAGAATTTATGACTGAGAATTCTAACTATGTTTGTTCCTATGTGTGTCTAACAAATGAAATTAAAGGTCATTTCCAAAGAATACACTTTGTACATCTACATCAACCAAACTATTCCATACAGCTGTCCCTGGCTCCGAGGCTGGAGTTCCAGCAGCGCAGCCACTGGGCTTCACCTCCTGCACACAGCTACTGGGGAGGTGCTGGCCCCACGGCCGAGCCCCCCATTGCTGCCTGCAGTCCTCAGTGCACACATCTGCATTTTCACCAGCTGCGGGAAGCGATTAAGAGCTTGGCCATTTATTGTGACTGGTTCGGCTCAGGCTGCACTGACAGCATCACACTGTTAGGCAATGCCATTTGTTGACTTGAAGGACAAACAACGACTCTGAGGGCTCCTGTCGAGGACTAAAGCAATATTAAATAGTTCTGCAAATTTGGAGTTCCCTGCTAAGCAATCGTGCACTAGTGCAACACCGAGAAAACACTTCCATGCATCTTTGTCCAGGCTACATTTAAAGCAAAACACATCCAAAATATCCTACTTTGTCCACGCCACCACCTCTTCTCACTCCTTGGCTTTCCCACTACACCAAGCCCACGCTATTTATTTCCACCTCAATGGTCTGCCACCATGTTGCCTGATTCCCTCTCCTTTCCCCTCACTTGCAGACTGAACCAGCCTTTATTACACTCTTTGAAATGTTTTCCAAGTGATAATTCTGCCACGTAACTCGCATAGGAGAATTACCCCAGTAAAGGCTTCAAGCCCCTCCTTTATAACTCACATTTCCACACTTAACTGCCAAAAAGTCAACAGACATCTGGTTTGCCATCACCACTGTTTCTCATGCATAGGAACACATTTCTTTTTTGCTCTCTCCTCATGCCTCGTTTTCTCTTACAAACCAATTGTCTCTAGTTTTGCAGTTGAATTATAAGCCCTGAAAAGCAAAGGCCAGCTTCCCATTACACATCCAGCAGCACTGACCTCACTGGCCGCTGAGCCAGTGCAAACCCCAACTGCTGGGCACCCTGCTTATCAGGGGGCTCCCAGCTACAACAGAAGGCAGAGGGCAGCCAAGCCAAGCCCAAGGCACTGGCTGGACGAAATGGTTAAGAAAGCACCCTGTCATCAGATTTCCTTTTCCCAAATGCAAAATCCTATCTATACAGGATTAGGGTCCCATTTATACATGTCCATATCCTTTTAGGATTCAAATAAGTGAATTTTGGTTACAATATTTGGACAGAGAACAAGCAAATTCCTGGGCTGCTATATATAAACACAGGTCCCATCCAACATCTTTCAATTGCACAGTGTCTAAAAACAGTGACAGCTTGTTTGTCTGGAATTTCTGCTGTTGTTGACATCTTAAAACCTTCAGATACACCTTTTTAGTGTTTACTTGCAGCTCAGTCAAAGTAAGAAAGCCAAGAAATAGAAACAAAGAAGATAATAAGCTGTTGGGTTTGGAAAAGATGTTATCTCACTAAACAGGTTCTTAGTACTCCTACACCAACATCGTAAACTACATTTTTGCTATGCTATTACAAGGCTACTTGTGTTTTAAAAAATTCAGATTTTGCATACACGCTCATGACTTGCAAAATTCTAAGAATGATTCTCAAGGGGCTTTCACTAAGATGCTTTATAAATTCTGATGACAGACAGAACACAGTAAGGCTTCATCTCCTAAAGTCCTGTACTGATTTGTTTGGAGGCTTCATGTCATTGATCAGCATGTCAATGTCTCTCGCAATCTGCTTTCCAGTTCATGACTGTGAGTGAACCCCTCAGGTTTAAAACCTTAAATGATTTAAGGTCTGTGATACATAACCTTATGAACAAATTGGGAAAATCTGTAGCTTTACATATTAAACTGCAGCAGAAATGATTTAAAGCCTTATAAAAAGATATTTTACTTACCTGTGCTAATATTATTCTAACACATTTGACACTGACTATGTAAAGGAGATTTTAAAGGTACAGGCAGCAAGCTGCATGAAAACAAATTAAGACAGCTCCACTTAGGTCAAATTTGGCCAGTTTACTAGTGCCTAATACACTTGGTGGCATTAAACATGGCCTACAGATCAATTTATCACAGTGACATCTCCCATCCTAACATTCCTACTGTCCTCATCCCTGCCCCACCTCTGCCCTAAGGAGCCCTCAGGCCTGCAGAGAGCGGGGAGCAAAATAAAAGCACTGGCAAGGCACAATCAAGATAAAAGCACACCAGTTTTGTTCATTCTTTAGGAAACTTACATAGTTCATTACCTCAAATGAAGTACAGACAGTAAAGGGAGAAATCAGTCTCTCACCCATCAGTGACTGGGGGGACTAGAAGGATTTCTGCAGGTTCAGGATGGAAATCTAACACACAGCAAGGGAAAACAGATACCTGAGAGCAGACTTACTGAGAATGATGGGCCACTTCCCTAAACAGTGGGACTGAGAAGGCTTCATCGTGAGGCTCTGACCACCGCATCCCATCTTGGTTACAGTCACAGACCAAACTCCCGCTAACCGCAAAGGGACACGGCTGAAACCCTCTGAAAACAAGGCATCCTTTTTGATGGAACACAGTGTCATATTTAAATAAGTATTCCTCAGCTACTTTGTGAGGGGCTCTTGAGGTGCTGCCACAGAGCTGCCCTGCCCGCAGCAGAGCAGAGTACAGGACAAGCCCTGTCAGCAGCCCCGTGGGATGACCTTCTGCAGACTGCATGCAGGCCAGGAACAGCAGGTCCTTCCGGGTCCTTGTTGTGTCACTGAGAAAATCAGTATTTTTCACTGTTCCCTAAAAACACAATAGCACACCCATTCGTGCTGCAGACTGATTTCAACCTGTGCCCCCCGCAGCCTCCCAGCCACAAGCAGGCTGCACTAGGGGTGGGCCTTCCTCGCCTGCTCCTAGCCACCTCCGGCACCCGTAGCTCTGCACAGTGCATAATTTAAGTTCACAGGTTTTGAAAATGAAAATCTCACCCCAGCAGGATTTACCCACGTCTCCTGGCAAATCTGCAGTGTTTGATCTAACATCCTTTCAGGAAAGCTCCTTTACATCACCAAGATCACCTGACAAACTACTGCTCTCATTTTCCCTCCTGACATAAGCAAGCAAAAGACAGCAAAGAAAACAGGACAGGGCTGCACGTGATTTTAACTTCGGGGGAGCCAAGGGGCTTGCAAAAAAAGATTTTAAATCAAAGAGACAACTCTTTTCAGCTCCTTAGGTTTCTCTACACACATTTGTGCTTCAAATATCCGAGTACGCGCTTCTTCCATGCAACCTCCACCTTGCTCTGCTCTTTGGCACTGACAGCACCACCAGGCTGCCCTGCTCAGGCCAGCCTCAGCTCTGCTGATCATTCTGACTCCAGCACACTGCTGACCCTATCCTTCGTGCTCCAGCTTGATTCAAAGAAGTCACCAGCAGGTTTCATGGCCATCAGACCAGACCCCAGGCTGCAGGCTGGTACTCAACATGACTGCAAACTACATATGCGCTGCTGGTGGCAAGCAGGGTCTCACTCTGAGCTGACGCTCGCAGTTCACAGAGAATTTGGAAAGGGGTCCCCTAGAGCCGTACTGTGCCCAGGGCCACGGCACTGCCTGCTGCCAGCAGGAACTCCGCATGGCAGGGGCTGCGCCATCCTGCCCCAGTGGGGCATCGGGGGAAGGCTTGTGGGTCTTTACGCAGTATTCTTCCCTTGGAAAGGTGTGGTGGAAAATGCCACAGGTAAGGCCAGCCAGCCACTTGAACACTGCTCAGACGTGTCCAGCTTACTTCCCACCGATGTGAAAGGTGCCTTCTGTGGGAGGATAACTCACTACCTGCGCTTCCCTCCTGCGGGCAATCTGGATACACGGGATGAACAGGCATCTGTGGCAATCTGATCAAGTGAGTTGTGAGAAAATATTATGAATTTAAAGTAGTACAAAAAAAGGTTTCCATCACCTCTGTGCCTATACCATGACACATGCATCCTAATATATTACATAATAAAAAAGCCATGATGTTCCCAACCAATCAAATTACACTACTGTCTCTTTAATAAACAAATCCATGTGCACATTAACAGTGTTGAAAATTCAATTTAAACTCTTTGTCTGTTGCTGCTTACTCTAAAGATGGTCTTTCTTAAACAACAGAGCACCAAGGAGTCGTTAGGGCTCTCTCTTCATTACTTCAAAAAACCAATCATTAGACACCAGAGTATATACGTAATTAGAAAATCACTTCCTTTGCAATCCAAGCTAAGTAGTTTACATACTGTAATTACAGGGACAAAATCAATTTTTAATCATTTCACTGATTGGGCTCATCAGCTCTGTGGGAACATTGTAACCTGCTTGTTGTGCAAAAGCAACATCTGGGCTAAAACAATTACCCTTTGTTTGCTACAATATTCCTTAAATCTTTTTGCCTGCATAAAAAAAAATGAAAACATGAAGACAAGAAATTTTGATGTCTTTTTGTCCTTGATCAACATATATCCTAAAGTACTACTTGCAACGAGAGTTTAACGTCCCTCAGAATTTACAGTTAAACAGTGCACTTCCAAGGAATGTATTTTTTCAGTGAGATAAAAGTATCTGATTGTTTTAAAGAACCATTCAGCTGGCTAATTGTTCCATAGCTAACACATGGTATTCAAACAACCCACACATTACAAAAGCTCATCTGGATAATAATGGGCAACTATTATTGCAATGGTTTACACTTTTCTAATACAAATGAATGGATTTTATCAAAATTTGAAAAAAAATCTAAGAAGCTGGGTATGTGTGAAAAATAGATGGTATGAATTGGCAAGGCAAGGCTAAGCATTTTGTTCTCTTAATAGGAAATGACCTCATTTACACTGGAGTAATAATTAGTACTGCTTCACTGACAGTTAAGAAAAAAAGTTTCACAGTATAATAAGGCAGCATCTCCTTTGTTAAGATCTACATTGATTATTAACCCTTGCCATGAAAACGCAAATTTAACTCTGCATTGTGTGTCCTAATGCCATGGCAACCCCACCCCAAACACTAATAAAGGCTCCCAAACTGCACCCACCAACGTTCAGCAGTGGCTGGCATCAGAGCAGGCAGAATGGCGTGGTAAGGCTCGGGAGGTGAAGATATCAGTGTCCAAAGTGCTTTCAGGTTGGTGGCTGGGCACGGCAGCTGGGGACAAGGGCTCCTCTACCAGGCCGCAGAGAAGCTGTGGTGCTGGCAAACGGAGCTCAGAGCCCCTCAGCTACCCAAGGACCAGGCATGCTACCAGCAGCCTGAGATCCCTCACATGTCCCTGTCAAAGGCACCCTGAATAATTTACGCAACATTTAAGTGAAAATATTTTGGTTTTTATTCAGCAGATGCATTTATATATTTATATTCATATTTATATATTTTTATAATATAAATATTTTATATTTAAAATATATATATATTTTAAATATATTATATATAGAGATATATATATTATATTTATATTCTTTAAAACCAATATATGTGTCATATTGTCAGGCAAATATATGTTAAAATGTCACTTTGAATATGAAACAAAACATTTTAGGAGCTTAAGTCATTAAAGAAATATATAAACAAAAGAAAAAAAAAAAAAGCTCTGTGCATAAGCATGGAAAGAGCTGGGCAGGAAAGATTTTCCATTCCTCTTCCATTTCAGAAAACTCACAATCTTTTGAGGGCTTCCATGAAAACTCAAGTTAAATCAAGTTAAAGAGCAGGAATTGTTCCTCCGTCCTTCTCTATCCCCACCTGCTAGTCCCCTGGGACAGCCAAGTGCAAAGTGGAGCACAGCCAATGTCTCCAGCATCCACAGCTCATCATCCTGGGGCTCCTCACCCTGGATAACACTGCTCAGCATTCACTGTCCAGAAAAAAAATGAGTTTTTATCCAAAGACATGTCCTGAAAGGCCAACCAGGCTTTAGGCTCCAGCTCCCACCAGCTAAGCACCTAAACTAGTAGCCCCAGAGATATCCCACATCCTTCACCTTTCGTCATATTTGTTAAGAAATTCAATCCTGATCTTCACTGTTGATCTTAAAATAGTCAAAATTGGCATGCTGCAGTGCAGCTGGGCAATGCAGGAAGCCCATCCCTCATCCCTCTCCTTACTCCTGCCCCGAAATGGTGGGCAAGGCCCATCAGTCAAGTCAAGGGGCACTGGGAACAGCCTCCCCCCAGAATCAGTCACTCCCCTGAAGACAGCGTCTGCTGGATCCTGGTCACACAATTTCAGTAGCGCATTACTTCATGAGGGATGGTATCATCAGCTTACTATGGAAGGGAAAATGGGTGAGATGCAACCTTTGAACTAATGTCTACACAAAGATCTAGGATTGAGCAAGCATACAGGAGCAGCCCACTCTCAACACCATTTAAAAGACCCCGTGAATCAAGTTTTCAGTCATACAGCATAGAACAGTTACTATGAATATTCCAAAAATAAGCAACCAGAGACTCTACTGAAGGGCTATTTTAACTCATTTAAACTCTCATGCTTGTAGAACTTGTATATGCATTTAACAGCAAAAGTTACAGGCAAGCAGTTGCTTGGAATTTTTTTTTTCTTCACTGGTGTGCACTTAATGATAGGTGTTACCTGAAAGAAACTGGTATGGAAAAGTATAGGGAAAAAGCAAACCTCAAATTCTCATCCAAGGGCATCTCAGCAGCTGCTAACAGGTATTTGCCAATTAATAAAAGACAGCTTTATGATGTATCTAGTTCCATAGGAGCTCCTCAAATTATAATCATAATTGAAGTTAGCAATAAAAAAAAATATGGTCAAGTACTAAGGGTGTCCTGTCAGATCCTTGTTGTCATCAAGAACAACAATCCATTGATGCGCCACTGAGCTCTGCTTCTACTGAAACAATCATCAGTTCACAGTTTTAAAAAGAATAAAATATACTTATGAAACGATAGCTTGGGAAATGCATTTTTCATTTCTAACTATCTTGTTAGTGCATCAAATTACAAAACACCATCTGAGGCAGTTTTCACCACATCACATAAGAGGACATTTCATAAGTGATACTGCTCTCATCACAGCCTAGCAGAGAAAGAAAGAGGGAGTTTGTTTATAGATTCTTTCTTGTTTGTTTTACATTTTCTGTGTTAAAAAAAAAATCCAATAACCCACAAAAAGATGTAGGTCAAATGTTCTCATCTCAAATCTTCCTTGGTAAGTAGCGATTTAAGAAGTCTGTACAAAAACTGTGTTATTCCCTTTCAGCTCATAGGGAAAAATGTTTCAGAAATAGCACATACAAAAATATTCAATGTCACTAAAACCAGAATAGAAAATGTTTTATAGATTAACAAACATTGTAATGAATTTGCACAACCTTAACTGACTGTATACATAGCATAATGAAATGGTCTACATCCTTTCAAAGAAAAATTAGGTATTCCGGCACATAGCTTTAGAGAAGCATTGTTCAGAAAAACCTGCATTTTTTCCCAGCTACCATGTAATTTGTGAGATGCATTTTTAAATGATCTGCAACTGCAGCAGGCTTCATCAGTCAGATGATACAGATAGATAATTCACCAAACTGTCACATGATCTTCCATCAGTCTAAAAGATGTGAATATATTGCCACAAGCTTTGGGAATAATGGGTGCACCTGTTTACAGTGTCACCTCTGTTTGCTAATTGTCTCCTTGAGCTACATTTTACTTCTAATGCATTTATTTTTGACAGGCAGTGTCTATTTAGAAATCACATTACTTCAAGTGCAATTGTTCTTTTGTCTATCAAGTAAATGAAGTGTTGTTATACAGATTTCAGGTTCTGATTAGTGAAGTATCAGCACACCACAAAGGTCAATCAGTTATTTACCTGAAGTAATAGAAGTATGACAGGCCTCCTGGATATCCTCTAGATCATGGTATAGCTCACATTAGTATTAATATTTACATATACACCAAAGTATATGTACATACACCTTTGTTTGCAAGCACATATTAGGTAAATGCATTAAATGTTCTTTAGAACATTTACTTAGGGCATGGTATATACACAGTAAGTTAAAAAAAGCACTGATATGGAAATGTCAGTACAGACCCAGTTCCTCTGCCCAAGTACTGTGAGGTCATGATGAAGACCAAGGAATCAGTCCTGCCAATTGCTTTGCAATGCTGTGCGTGTCACACTAACAGAACAAATGCTTTAGAAACAGGGGCTTTTTTATTGTGCTTAAAACAGGGAAGCAAAATTTAGTTAAGGTTACTTGCATTAGCTTCAACTAATAGGATGCCATAAAAAATTAAGATGAGCCACTTGAGGTCTAAGAAAGACCACAGGGGATTTTTATTCACACCCATACCCTCATGTCTGTGATGATGCTTCCAACATTCAGTTAAATAACATCTCAATAAGTACAAAACCATGTCTTTATATATAACTATACTATCAAACAAGAAATTTTGAAAAGCTAAATCAGCACATTGATCACACAGCCACTTCGCTGCATATATATTGATCCTGTAAAAAAAAAAAGAAAGCAGCAGCATTTCAACTTTTCATTGCTGATGTGCAAAACAGCTCTACTGGAGTAGCAGCAGCAGTTTGCCAAAGCCTCTTTCTGCCTGATGTACCTCTGTCCAGGTTCCACCTCCACACGCTCATGTGAGAACAAGTGGAAGAGAGGCGTATAGGGCAATGCTGATTTCTCAAAACAAAGGCAAGGTCCACAGCTAGCACCTATCCATCCTCACCCAGGTCCAGACTGGTCTCTATACACACACAGCCACCTCTGAGGCTTAAAAGGGAATTTCAGCTGCCACCACCACTGCTCTACTACTTGTAGTTTGCCAAAAGAAACAGACACAAAAAGCCATGCTTGCCTTAAGTCACATTCTAAATTGGCTCCCAGGAGCATTTCCCTGCCTTGTTCACTAAAGCACAGTGTATGTTTTCTCAGTGTTTAGCATATGCTAGGTAACCTGAGCAGGACTCGTATTGTTCCAGTAGTTGTTTTTCTAAAGTATGTTCCCATCAGGACTATAATTACATGCAAAATACTAGAGTTAGAGTCATTCATGGAGTCACTTAAATTTTTCTCTTAACAGCTTCTAGCAAGATTACAGCACATCTTGAAACAGAATTGGGAAGAAATCTTAAATCTTGGTCACAGATGCAAACTGATGATAAAGTTCAGATGACTCTGAGTTATTTTATGTATTCCAAGACCCAAAATGTTACAGAAGAATCTTTCCTGATGTATTCTGAAGAGCATTTCTTAAGTATTTCCGCAAACATAAGCACATCTTAGAGTTAATCATTCACAAGCATCTTACATACCTGCATTTATGACTAAAGCTTCTGGAAACCTGAGCCTGAAGTTCTCAAGCATTACTTCCCCTGCAACTTCTGAAGTTAAAAACCACAACTGCCATTTGCTTTGCAGCAACAGGACTGAGCCCAACACTGGCCCACAATACAATGGACACAGAACTGTTATTTGCTCACAAGCCCAAGACTTCTCCTCAAGGAGATCCTTCTCGTACCATGGCCTGAAACTGCACACTCTCCTCAGAAGTGACTTATTTTCTGGGGAGTTATTTAATAATTTTACCTATCCCAACAACTATTGCTGCTTTATTTCATACAGTAACAGCAATCTTCAGAATTACTCCATGTACAAAGAAGTGGATACTCTCCAGAAACAGACCTAACACCAAATCCTACAAAGCACTCTTTTTGCGCGCAGCCTCCTTGAAGTCAATGAGGTTTCTTGAATGAACTCTTCAAAAGACTAGAAGGATCACATCCTTAAACACCAGAAGGTACAGATAACTACGTTAGCATAAAGCATCAAACAGGAGGAGGTCTCTGTGGTGGTGTGCAGTATAGTCGCCACACGTGGTTAATGGGACATGACAGGCCAAATTCAGATCAAGCACAAACAGGGACACTTCCCTGCCTGGAACAAAACCTGTTGAAGAGGTCTCAGCTGTGCTTCATGTGTAGTATGAGATGGTAGCAATGCAATTAAGCATCATCACCAGTGAATTACCAAAGCTTGCCAGCATGACAATGACCAAAACAACACAGACACCCGAGAGACACAGGACAAGCATAACCTCCACCTTCCAATGGGCACAACTAGATCACCAGTGACCTCCCAGCCCTGGAGTCCGCAAAGCCCCAGGAGACCAGCAGAGATGCAGCACCTCAACTTCTGGACCTCTGAACAACCAACAGTGGAAATATTTAATGCTGTTTCAGTCACCGCGTTTCGCTTCTATTTTAATATGTATTTTAATATTGGAGTGAAGGGGGTGCTAGCACAGCTCATCCAAGCAGAACTAATCCCCCCGTGAGGACAGGCGAGTCCCCCAGCTCTCACAGCAGAGCTGCGAGGCGCCCTGCTAAGCTGGGGAGACGCACTGGTTGTAAGACAAGGATCAACAACACTGCATTTCAGCTGGGGCTGACTCCTGCTCCCCCTCTGCCAGGGATGTGCGGAGCAGCCGCGGAGCGTGGGGAGGACGTGTGCCCACTGAGCTACAGGGAAGCACGTGGGTGGCAGCAATTTAAAAAGCAGCTGTGTGTATGTTTTTCCCGGTTAGACTGTGAAATCACAAATGGTGGAATCAGCACTGTAAGCTTAAAACCACACTAACCCACTTGGCTGCGTTTTGTTGTTAACTTTGCGTCTACGTTTCTCCTTATTTTCTAAACACAGAATTATTCCTCTGCTGCAGCTACCTCTTTCATTAAAAGAAAAAATAGAATTGAACTAAATATTTCTAATGCAGTGATAAAGTAGTGACGAATGAGAAAGTATTACAAAACAGGACATTTGCGGCCAGAGCCTTTAGAACATTCATATCGTTACATATATTTTCTCTAAGTAATCAGGAATGTATTGGTATTTTGAAATTATGTATCCCTAATAACACAAAAGTACTTAAGAACAGAAATAGACAGTAATGGAAAATGCAGTCAACTGTTGACAACATATAGAATTTCAGAAAATAATTTACAGAGAACAGCACAGCAGATGAGTCAAAATTTTCTCAAAAATATTTCTTGCCTCCGATAGTCCAATGTAATTCATTTTCCATCTCTGTTCATTAATCATTGTTAAAATTAGTGATCCATTTCTTCCACTCTGCCATCTGCACTCAGCTTCGTAACAAACATGACACCTTCCTGCATAATAAAACCTGACAACTACGAGGATGCATTTCCAAATAGCTTTCTGCATATTTGCACCTCTATAACTGATTCCGTTGTCAGACAAAAGTGGATTATTTAACCAGAGTTCTTTCTTTATCAATTCAGTACACAGACGTGTGCTTGTGAGGGAGTGTGTGTGTGTGCATGTGTGTATAAAATGATCGAGTAAAAATCAGTTCATTTGAATTAAAAACGAGATATACCAATACCTTTGAATTCTCACAGCAGCTAGATGCGATCATATATATGTTCATTTTAGCCTTCTACGATGAAGCTTAAGGATGTAATGTTTGGATTGGTTTCATCTCGTAAAGTTTGCATACACAAGAATTATCCTGACACTCCAATTTCCTCAAAAGAAAAAAAAAATAATCATATCCAGCTCTGTTGTTTCTCAGCCTTTGATCACTGACAATTTCAAATAAATATTTTTAAGGTAAGGTGAAATATCCAAGCAAGGAGAAGATATTAAAAAAAAAGTGCACACATAAATACTTAAAATTCAGGATGTCATTTCCATCTTGCTCGGGCTAGCCTTCTAATCTCCTGGTGGCAGACGGGGATGGAGAACAGGGTGAGGTTCTTGGTCTCTTTCCATTCCATCAACAGACTTGGAAAGCTGTGGCAGCAGTGTGTCTGAGTGGTCCCTTCATAAATGCTAATTACACTTAGATCCCACTGATTAACAGAAGCTGCAGTTCTCAGCACACTGAAAATCAGGCTAATGGTGGGATCATCAGGCCATGGGCATGCAAGTCAACAGGAACTTCTCCACCAAGCATAGGGAATTTACTGCCGTGCTTACAACTCCACGCAACAGAAACCAGCCGACCAAGCAGGGAGCAAAGCCGGTGAGTTTTGGAAGCCTCACTCCCCTTCTGCTCAAATGCAGCAAACACAGAGACTGCACAAGGAGCACTAATACACACAAAGAGCACACCAGAACCTTCCGAAGGCTAAAGCTGGTTAACAAAGCCCATGGAAACCCCTTCAGGCTAGCCTGAGAAGCACACTGGAGAACTAGAGAAGAACAAATTTTTCCAACAGGCAAGATTAGCATTGTATAGGAACTTCAAATAATTGTGCCTACAACAAGCTCTGCAGAGTCCTGCGGGCACCTTACAATTGCAGGCAGAATGACACTCCCAAGATGGGAACTTTTGTTACTTGTTCGGTCAGCTCCCTCAACTATAAACTCATACATACATCCATGCCCATGTACACACTTCAATCCAGGAAAGCCTCTGGCCCTGGACCAGCCCTGTGGGCAGAGAGACACCCGCTCCACACACATCTGATGGTTGCTAGGAACAAGGACAGTGGCTCTTGGGCAGAGCACTGAGGGCTGACTGCATGCCCTGGTAGACCATGATAAAACCAAGAGACCACTAAACCTGCAGACATCCAGAACTGGGACAGGTTGCCCATTTCCCATTACTGGTGATACTCTCACATGCATTGTGACCTACTGATGAAAAAACCTGGATGGTTTCCAGTAGCACCACAGATAACACATTTTTTTTCCCCCATCTCAGATGACAGGTTGGAGATTAGGAAAAACTCCGAAAGAGTGGCTGGGTATTGGAGCAGGCTGCCCAGGGGAACAGTGAAGTGTCCCTGGAGGCATTCAAGGAAAAGGTAGATGGAGTATTTGGGGTTTCGTGGGCAATACTGTTGGTAGGTGGATGTTTGGACTAGATGGACTTATAGTTTTTTTCCAACTTTAATGATTCTATAAGGAAATGGTACCACCTGGTTAACAAACAAATCTCTCAGCATCCCAATTTCCATCTGAGCACCACCATTTTTATCATTTCTCCGTTAAATCTGACAGAAACTGCTAGTGGAGAAAATATCTTTCATTGCTAACTTCTTAAAGAGCAATTAAGCTTACACAGAATACTCATAATTATGAAACATATCTTGCAATGTTTTTAATAGATAAAACATGAGAGGAAACTGTAGTCCAAGCCTAGCAGGCCAGATTCAAATTCAGGTACCTCAGCCTATGCCATGAGAAGCAGCAGAACATTTTAAGGATCAACAATCCACTTCTGCCTTCAGAACTGTGCCTGCCACTCCCACATGCAAAACACGCAGCATTAGATCCAAAGTTTCTGCAAGAATTAATTCAGAAAGTTAAATCATTCTTATGCTGAAGGAAGTTAGAAAAAGAAAATCCATCTATTTTTGATACAACAGTGTCTAATACCAACAGCAAACGTATGTCACTCTTTGGAAGAAAATCTGCATCTGACATGAAAGTGTCTGTTCAAAATTTAAGCCAGATGTGATACAGAACAGCTGAAATCTAAAGTTGGAAAAAAAAACAAGATTTATAAGATATAGCAACTGACTCCTCCTGCACGCTACCGGAAGGGTAAAAGAGCCCTCTTTAAAGCATATGAATTTTATTTTGAGGATTGGGGTTTGTTGCTTTGGGTTTTTGTTTTTATTATTTCCTCTCAGATTGGAAACGGAATGTCTAGCCTACTTATGAATTTTATGTATTTTCTTTTACAGCTCTCAGTAAGCATTTGAGAACAACTACCAACTATTCCTTTCATTCTTCACTTGGAAGAAAAAAAAAAAAAAATCAAACGGGCATTGTCTCTATAGCTGCCTCTTTTGCCTTTTAGTTTCCTTTTTTCTTCACATGTCTGCATACTGACACATTCAATTTCAGGTTATCAGCACATCTGAATTACAGAATACTGATGGGGATAGAGGGCAGGCCTCTCTGGACTGATTAGCATCATTTAAGAAAGCATTCACTTGCTTGCTTCATTGGCTGCAGGGATTCCATGATGGGTGGCCTTTTAGCATTAGAAGTCAATATGGAGCAATCTCATTTGAATTAAATATGGACAAAAGAAAAGATTTGATTGTGGTTATTCATAGCTAACCTTTTAATTTTTCAAAGCTCTGAAATTTGGGGGTTTGTAAGCCATAAAACTTAAAGATACTTAGTTCTTCATTTCTTTTCAACTCGTTTCTCTTCTCCTCCTCCAGTTTTTATGTACTTTTTAATTTGTGCAAAACTTAAACCAGAAGCTTATTTCAAAAGAAACGTCTGGATGAATATTCAGGAAAACCTTTTAACCTAGTTAAACCTACATTGACTATAAAAGGAGGAATGCCTGATTCTAATCCATAAATGTATGTAAATCCACACTGAAAAACATATTTGTCTCTATCAGACTCATACTTGTTTCTGAATGGACCATAAATGCAGCCAAGTATTTCATTAACACAAATAATTATGTATGGCTAGTCATATTAAGACCTTTGTTAAAAAAGTCTATCTCCACAGAAAGACCGCAGTGATTTAAAGAACAGCAACAAAATCTGATCATTTAAAAAACAAAAACAAAAAAACCCACAGATTTCTACTTTCACATTGAAGTAAAAATCATCATATGATCCAAAACATGAAATACCAGTGACAAGTTCCCACCGACTGGTGAAATCACAGAAACGTGTAACACCAGGCTGCAGAGGAGAGCTGAGAGAAAATCAGTAAATCTTAAATTTTCCAAGAGATTAAAAGAAGTTAAGTATAAAATTTGACTTCCAAGTAGATGAAAGCACTAAAAGTGTAGCCAGACTCCCTGAATATCTGATCCCTCTGCTCTTGAAGACAGTGGGAGTGTTGCCATTAACTTCAATGGAAGCAGAATCAGACATTGAGAAATGAAGTGGAAATGGCTTTTGCTGAGCTGGGCTGCCTGCCATGGTGTGGGATAAGCTCAGCCTATGAGGAACACAGGATAAATATCACACTACTTCAAGCACATGACTTGTCCCTTTGCCACCTATCCCAACAGACTAGGCTTAAATTTGAAATATATAGTTAACTGCAGTCCAGACAATTTCATTGATATCCTGATGAAGGAGAAAAGTATTAAAAGTCCCTCAGCGGATGTCTCATAGAACAAGATTCCAACAAATCATTCCTGCGTTGCAGACACCGCTGAAACTGAAATCAAGATCTGTTTAAAGCATTTTCATGGATCGTGTTAAAGATTAAATCAGCCCCATAAAAAGCTGCAGCAAAACACTACCTGCACTTACGTCTTTTAGCTGTTTTATGGAAGTTAACCCTGGAACCATTGAAAGTAACCACAGAATTGCTCCTGTATTCCTGAAGATTTTAGATCATTCCTGCTGTTGCAATTTAAAGAGCACCTAGATGAAAGAGAACGGAAGGTAGGCAGCAGATTTCCTGCAGAAGCACACGTGATCAACTTCTTCAAATTCTATGATCTCACTGTAGCATTCAATGGTTATAAAACTCCAAACTTTCCCTCCTGTCCTTAATTTATTTGTACTTTCCCCAAAATTCTCATTTTCGGTTTCTTCCCAGGCAGCACACCAGACCTCTGCACTCTCATGCAGCATGACATTAGCAACATCCTTCACATGCATTTTGTCCATTTTCAAATGGAATAAGTCTAAATAAAGAAACAAAAGCACTGGGGAGTACTTTCACTGCAGCATAAGCATTCTAAAAAGGCCCTATGCAAATGTCTGCAATAAGCTTTATACTGCAACCCAACATGCAACTTCTAAACTACACCACCACACGTAAGAAATTAGAAATGTTGAGGGCTATTGAACACTGAATTTTCACAGTGCATCTTCACAGTGTTATCTAGCACAGATGTTTCTCTAATTGTGATCCACTGGAAAAACTCAAAATGTTCAATGGCCCTCACACTTCCACCTGCACAGCAGTACTGGTCTAGTACAGCAGCACGGTATCACACAAGCAGCAGCAACAGAGCCTGGATCAGACTTTGTAAGGTTTCCTCAAACAGTGTTATTCTGTTTTGTTTGTGAAGGGGTGTCATGATTTTGTTGGTTGTTTTTTTTTTTTTCCTTTTCTTTTCGTTTACAAAAAGACCCACATATTAAAAAGGGGTGAAATAGATTTTACATGCCTGGCTTTGAACCTGGGAATCTCCCACAGTGCAACTAATTGCATTGCCAACAAGACACAGGAGTACACCCACAAGCAGCATAAAATGTAACTGTGAGGGGTGTGATGGTAAGTCTTTATAAATAATACATTCATCCCAAGGTGCACTTGTGTCTATGTTGTTAATGTAGGTATTTTTCATTAGTAGCTGTAAAGCTATCTGGGCAGGTGAACATCAATATGCCTCTAAAGACAATAAAAAGGAGGAAACGAGGACAGGACTTGCTTCTTAAGCAGAACAGTTAGGTATACTCAGTTCAAGCAATGGACAAAGAAAGTAGAGATCATTACAATGACCCTAGATCTCTTCTTCACACACACGGCCTCAGAAATCCCCAGCAGAGCGTCACCCTGTTCTGACTTTCAACAACAGCAGCAGCAGCACATCCCAGAGCACAGAGATAGGCAGCGCTTCCTTGCCTGCGGGAAGGAATGAGCAGAGAGCAGGTAGCCCAAGTGCATGTTTGAAGAGCACTGAGCCAGGACCAAGGGCTTCCCCATGACCCCGCTGACAAGGCACGAACAAGCAGGTGGACCACGCACTTAACCTTCCCTTCAAATCCCCAAAAAAAGATTAGAGAGAACTTGTGCATCTGAGGGGAAGAAAGAAAAAAAAAAAGGAAATTGATCAAAGGAAAGATCTAAAGAAGATAACACTATTTTTGATATTAAAAACATCATTTAGTCGGCTATCAGCACACACTGGACTGCAGCAGTCTGCATGCACTAAGTGGTAGGTTGCTGTTTTTGCAGAACACTAATCCATAACGTGGACTCATATTTTGAGCCATAAAAAGTGAGGATAATGGCTAAGTTGTCATTTGAAAATTGGCTGCAGTAACCGTACAGTACGTTTTTCAAAGCATGTGAACAATAACATGACAATTGCTCCTGACTGGATAACCGCTTTGTGCTGCTGTCCCATCAGATCCAACAAGCCCATTTAACAAATGCAGCCATGTCAGTGATTCAGCAGGAGAGCAACTAGGATCACTTCATTGCTCCAAGAACCCATCTTCCTCATGGATCCTCTCCCTAAGCTATCCCTAGAAGTACCTCTTTCTCTACACTGGCCTCACCCATCTCCAATTTTCTGTAGAGTTTCCCAACTGTGTTTTATCCTTCTGGTTTTCATTCCTCTCTTAATCTAGGCAATCGCTTTTGCTCATGAGCCTTCCCCTCCAAGTTTATGTTGATGACACCCAAATCTGCTCCCTAAACCTGTCTCCTACACAGGGCTGGTACATCTGCCTGTGTCCAAGACCAACTCTTCTAATTACACTGCTGTCACTTTAAACTGGAATGGATAGAACAGAACTACTTGTCTTTCCTTTCAGTCTCCTGCCATTCTCTGCTTCCCATCACCCTTAACTGGCAATACCATTTCTTTGCCATCTTCAGTACGATTCACTCTCCGCCTCCAAAATGAAACATAATTCCCAAACCGCAGTTTAGTAAGCAATCTTTGCCTTCTAAGAAGCTAAGACTCTTCAGCTCCTCCATCCTGGCTATCACTGCAACTACTTCTACTTACTCATCCCCCAAATACTCAGCTCCACCCCTGCACAGACAGCTGTTCACCGAGTAGGCCCGAGTGTTCTGCAATAGAAACAATAAATAATTAAATGATAATGAGGAAGCAGCATGCTGATAGAGGAGGTGGCACTACATCCTATCAGACAGCACTGAACCAGCGTGCCAAAATAATAGAGAGAAAGCAGGCTGATATATGGGCTGAATTTTCATTTAATACTGAAAAGCAGAGTTCTGGTTGGTCACAGCAAAGGTCTGAGAGTAGCGTACAGCACTTCGATTATAAAAATGTTTCCCAGGATGGAAAATTTAACAAGAGATGTGCATAATGCCCTTTTGAAAAGTGAACACAGGACCTGAACCTCAAAGGCATGCAAGCCCTTGACCCTTATTCAGGCACCTAAATCCCACTAAAATAGAGATCAAGCACCTAGAAACCCAAAAGGCCACACACTTCAGAAGATCTAAGGCACAGGCATGTAGCCCCCTGAGACACTTCTGAATTTGTAACCCCTGGTCAAATGCTATCTTAAATGCTACCATCCCACCACCTCAGTTCTCACAGCAATTTTATCTGGTTGATGTATTTATTCCTGTGCTGTACTGTTACGAGCTGTAAAAATAGCTCTGTTGTTCCACCTTAGAGGTGGTTACTGTGCAATAGGAAACCTTAAACCACTACCTCGCAGTTACTTTGCTGAAGTTTGTCAGCGCAGCAAACTTGACAGAGAGCTCCTTGGTAAATGCATTCTCCTTGTATAGCCACTGAGCTAATCAAGAAACATGAAAATAACGTGTATTGCACAAAACATTCATTAAGTCCTCCCTCAAAGTAAGCCTCATGGTGGTTAAAACCTTGGCACACTTCTGGGTTTCCAGCTATTCTCCCCACATAACAACATGAACTGAAAGTAGCTGCCTAGAAATAAGTGTTCCTAAAAGCTTTTGGTGCATGATTCCCTCTGTATTAAAACACTGATCGCCCTCGTGCAGGAAGGCACATTTTAATCTTCAAAAGAAAAAAAAAATTAGTAAAAAAAAATGGGAAGAATGAAACATTAACAGTCAGATGATAACAGGAAAACCAGAGAGGAATTAAAGCTGAGACGTCATCCTTAACTCACCCCCACCGTGCCCAGCTCTTGCAGGGGTCCTCTAACAATTGGTAATCCTTCATAGTGTACCATATGTGCTGCAATAACAAGGCCCAATGAGGTACATTAAGGATATCATTTCAACCTTACCTCCTTGCTTCTGCGAGATGAAGAGAGACCCTTAACTCCATTTTAACATAGTCTAGTGATCGAATAAAAGAAAAGTTGTGCTTTCCTAGGACAATGCTGCTCAGTTTTGTAGTGTAAATAAAAACGGCTTAAGTTGGTCAGCTGCTAACCACATGGTAATAATAAGTACAACAGACCGAAGTTCACAATTATTTCAGATTTACTCTCTTCCTGATCTTTCATTTTATCAGCAAAACATCCTCTTGGCAATGGGAAGCTAAGCTGAAACTTAAAGGAAAGAAATGCAAGAAGTAAATGACAAAAGACGCAATTTTACGAAAGGAAAATATTCAGACCTCAGCCTTGACCTTGACCTTTTACTGTCTTTTAACATTAAACATTTGCCCCACCTTCGAAAAGATAAATGTGGCTTTTGATGACAGCCTATGTTATCTGAGGATTAAAATAGCCCTCTTGCAGTGCTCAACATTAAAGTCTTCCGCATTTGCAAAATTGCAAACAGATGCAACTCAAGTACCTGCAAATAATCTGCCAAGACCAATTTCAAAAGGGAGATTTCAAAATATGTGGAAGTCATTAGGACATGTATTATTTTTGCAATGAATAGGCGCCAGGAGTGTCTCAAGAAGCAGATGGGTGCTACTTTGTTTATAAAAGATCAACAGAATATTTGCCTGTAAATGAAGACGTATAAGCTATATGAAACAATTATGTTAAAATGGTGAATGTTTCAAAGCTAATTGTAATGGTCTTTTAAGATCTGAATTCCTCATTTCTTACAGCATGCTAAAATATCATTTTAGTTTTGGTCTTGATTGATATAATTACAAAAATGGCAGAAAATTAAAGCAAATGCTGTCAGTTTTGCTGTTGTAAATGTTGTCACTTTATCACTTGTTTACAGTTGCACCCATACTGATAAGTGAATATTTTTCAACACGCATAAAAAATTCGACCTTAATCTCATGGGAAAATACAGAAAGGACAGTAAAAAACACTAAGCTTAAAAACAACAACAACAAAATACTTCCCAAATTGCAACACGCTACCTAATGACCGCCGGTTTTAAAATGCACATCTTTGTAAATTTCCAGCTTAATAAAGCAGGAGATCACAAAGGAAGCCATCACTTTATGTAACACACAAACGTATAAAGAACTCGATCAACATTAATGCATTACACCTCCAACAGAACAATAAGCTGTAGCACAACGCAGCTGGTTAAAATCTCAACGTTGTATTTCCCAAAGTAATATATTTTAAATCAGGCCTCAAAATGATAATGAAAAATTTATCTGTCCAGATACTAAATCTGTTTGGCATTATTTACCATGAGGAGGATGTATAAGCTGCAAGAAAACCACATATTTTACTTGCCCATCAGAAATATTAATTGCTTGGGCAAACAGAATTTTGCACTGTTGATTAAGAAAGCTATATCTAGAAAATACCAGTGAATAAATATTTTTACCACTACTGAGGCAAATATAAAGAGTGTCATTACAATCAGAGCTTAATGCATATATTCAAGAAAATGGCTTTGTGGTGTTTTTTTTGTTGTTGTTGCTGCTGCTGCTGCTGCGAGCTTTGTTTTTGTTTCTTAAACACAACTGAGCTTAAGTAAATACAAATTTATATGAAATGTTTATATCAAAATAATAATTCAGGATTTCCTGTCTTCACAATATACCAGCTACCAACAACTGAAAGGCTACTTTCAATACAGTGGAACCCACCCAGAGTGTAGATTAAGAGACCCAATGAAAGTCAGAGAATAAATGCAAATACTTTTCATACTCTGAAGGTATCACTAGGTCCTGAAATGATGAACATTAAGGAAGAAAAGCTAGGCAAGGAAAAGAACAAACAAGAGAGTAAGTAGAACATTAAAAAATGTACTTGGGATTAAAAAATGCCTCTGCATCTGAAAATAGCATCACAGTATGGGATTAGTGGTATATTTCCTTGTCACTTAAAATCTTTGGTCTCTATATAGGTTAGATAAACATACCAGTGGTAAATCTTACATTAAAAGGAGAGTGCAATTGGTGAACGGGGTTTTGAAGCTGCTATGTAACAAAACCACAAGTGAGCTCACAGCATCCCATCTCACCACTGTGAGAAGATTCAGTTAAGGTTCTGCTAGCTCAAGGCTATCGGAAGTAACACACGAGCAAGGACTGGAAGTTCAGACGCAAAAACTAACAGCAGCCTCGCCATTGCCATCTGAGGGCTACCCAGCATTGAAAATAGCCATCACAGTACATGGGCAGGTGCCACTTGTGGGCAGAACGAGCCCCATGAGTACAGGTCAAGAAGTGAGAGCAGTCAGAGTGCCCATGCAGCAAAGGACTGGCACCAGCCAGCTCCATGCAGGAGCTCCTCCAGGAGCGCTAGCTAAAAGCATGGCTCTATCGCATGGTGCTGCCACTTTTCTCAGCAGTGCTTCACAGCCACCATCTCCCCTTGGGGCAGCTGTAGGCAGCTGTACCTGAAGTAAAGGAGAGCCAAATTCTAAAACTCTCCTCCATGTGCCCACGGCATCAGGAAATAGGCAACACCAGGCAGAGAAGAAGAATAATACGCAGCCATCATCCAGCTCCAAGGAGACAGATGTGACCCAAGCAGAGTGCAGCGTTCAAGCTGATGCCTTCAAAACTGCTTCCAACTAGCGTCCCACTTGAGTGCTGCAAAGGAGAAGGGCCAACTTCTCTCTGACCATGCGTTCTCCAATTTGTTAGGTTTTCCCACTGGAGCTTTTCTAAGAGTTAGTTCCCTTGTCACTACCAGCCCAGATCAGCTACATGCAGACATGTCCTTCTGTTCTCAGTACAAACACTTCCATGGATCCAACGCCACGAGACAATCCCTCTGGGTCCCACACCTGGAAGGACACCCCCACTCACTGCGCAGCCCCCAGCATCCCATCAGACCAGCAACAGGCTGCAAAATAACAGCTGTGATGTAAGTTCTATCTGAAGGCAGTTGCCAGGTTCCAGACATGGCAGGAATCCTGTTTGTTTGGAAGAGAAGGATGTATTTGTACTGCAGATACAGGCTGAACAAGAGATTGTCTTGCTGACTGCTCAGAACACGTTTGTGGAACTGGATTCAGCTCACAGAGAGGTCCGCCCCATCTGTGGGCACCTATGGCCTCTGGGCCACCACTGGAGTTTCAAAAGAACCCCACCAAAGCGGCTGTTCAAAGCCGAACTTGAGGATGGGTGGCTGACTCATGCCAGACTAGCACACTTATGTTAAAAAAAAAGCATTTCCCATCCTGGCACCATATAGCTGCCCTAAAAAAAATTTCCATAAATTCCGTTCCAACACATGCTAACCCTGCTCCGAACAAAACATACAATTTGAAAATTATGCCAGCCTCTGCAAAACTATGTGGGATGTCTTACACCATGAATTAATATCCACCAGAGACTTAGCTGAGATCATCAAACTCATTTCACGTAAAACAACAAATTAAATCACCCTGGGGAGTAAGCGCACAAAAAGCCTGTGTGCTATCAAACGAGGGGGTCCCTATAAGGTAGATTTCCTTAAGCACAGTATTAACTATACTTTCAGAATGCACTGCTTCTATTGTTTATATGCACCACATAATGAAATGCTACTTCTGTTTTCACCAGATGGTAGTACATATAATTTTCAGGCCTTCAGTTCATATCATAATACAAACAATTGGTATGGCAAATATTACCGGTCTATAAACACTTCCACTGCTCCACAGCTCTTACACAAAAACAATACAATTTTTCCATTTTACTGTTGTTACAGAAACCATGATAATTTCTGATATTCCAAAATGTGTGTCTATCTGGTCAGTTCTTGTCGCCTGAGACAAATGAAATGATCAAACCTCAGACTGTTTGGCTGCTTCCGTTTCTTAAATGAAAATCAAATATTAACAAAACTATGCAAATATCAAAATGCTTAAACTGTGCAATACAAGATGTATCCTTAATACATTTTAACAATAACACATGCTGTGTTCCTACACTGGAATAACATCATCCATACGAATCCCAGGAATTTAGTATATCTGACAGTTTCTCTCAACCACCCATAACATTCTTTCCTGTCTCATTGTAGCTGGCAAAAGAGAATTCTATAATTGAGTGGTACAGAACATGTGCCCTCCCTGCTAGAAGATGACAGATGGATTATAAAAACTTCAAAGCAGAGCATTTGGAGCACCAGGGGAGAGATAGTGGGTATTTGAACTCTCAGTCTTTACCCAGGAGACAATGGCACTCTGACATGGTGCATATATCAAGGAATGGTGTAACTAGATAGACATAATCTTTCTTTTCAGTAAGTATTTAACATTCTGTTACGAACAAGTTTCAGCCTAGCTAAAGTGCAACTCATCTTAATACTAATCATCGTAGCCTGAAAGGCTACATGCCCCCTTTTTTCAATTTTGGTTCAACTGCTCCTTCATAAAACTGTTTTTTAAAGGACAGCAGCAGTGTTATGTTGGTGCCTGGGTAGCAGAAAGGCTATTTTTAATCTTGAAATTCGTATTTTGCTGGGAGTTACTATTTGCACACATGTAGGTGAACGTTTGCCTGCTGGAATGCTTATTTGCATTGTCTGTATTTAAAGTGACGCTCTCCACGAGACTTTACATACCACATGTTGCTGATTTACCTCTAATTATTAACACCACTAAAAACCCCTTATAACTCTAGGGACACGAGTCCTTTTGAGGAACCGGTCCTTTCACCCCTGCTGCAACGCCACGACGATGGCTGAGTGCACGATGCCATCTTTATGACAATAAATTATCATCTGCAAAAAAAATGCATCCGCAAGCATCCCTTAAATACTTGCTAGAGATGCATAAAGACAGAGAATCCCGATTATACCAAAGGTGTGCTTAAAATTTCTTAAAGCTAACAATAATTGAATCAGCATACGGATTTTCTAAATCATTACCTTCCCACGCAAACGGAAGGTTTAGGTCTATCTTGAAATAGTTCATCAGTTTCTTTTCACTACTGCTGTTACAGCCATTGCCTCCAGTTTATTAAGAAATTACTTGCTCAAATTGTTTATAAAAATACCTACGACTTACTGTAAGGTCAGAAGCAAAAACGAGTTAAAAGATCTCATTTGTCTATATCACAGAAATCACACACACATGATTTGACACAGTTTGCAGCCGCTGTTCAGCAGGGCCCAGGACTAGAATAGCAAGGGTATTATTGCAGGTCAGAATTGAGGGGTGCTGGCAGAACTGCGTGTGGGAAAGCTTGCATAACATCCACCCTGTGCCAAGCTTTAGCCTTTGTTATTAGTCCCTTTAATGAACGCCATATTCACACACACACACAAAATATGCTGCATATTTTAAATAGAGTGAATTCAAAACTAAACAATTGGAAGATTCAGTGCTACAAGAAAGCCACACAGTAACTATTCCCATTCTCCTACAAATTTAATAAAGTAACATGCAAACAATTTTAAATATTTGATCTTTTTATTATACAGTGGAAACTATTAAGAAAAAAAAGCAGCAAGCACTCTGGAAGACGATTAGGCTGTAATTTTTAAGTAGCAAGTAAAAACAATAGCACCAAGATAACAGAGAGAAGCAACTTCCCAGCTGCATTAATATAAAACAAGAGCAGTTCCAGCAGTGGCAGAGGCTGTGACGCACTGCCCACACTTCAGCGTGGACGGCTCTAACTGATAGCACTGTGACAAAATGCTAAGTTGCCTACTAATGTATATTTTTTCCTGAGCAACACATTAATCCCGGTCTTTACACGAGGGGAGGAGGTGAGGGACTGGGATTCTTTGAAAGGGACCTGTTCTGAGAAACCCTTTTTTAAGTGCATTTTCATCTTCTCTTTTTTCAGTGATCTTCTGCCATACTGGAATGTAAACACCACAGGAATAGACAGAATCTCGAATTAAGGATTTGGATGCCTTTCTTTAGAAGTAATCTTCAAAGAATGTACATCCCAAACATCACAGTGGCTCAACAAGCTGGGAAGCTAGCTACTGCATGTAAAGCTGCACAGGTCATACCTACTACTTACTACCAGTTGGTTCATGAATTGCCACTAAGATAAACAACCGTCCGTATCTTAGCATATTTGACAGGCAGGAGTACTGGGGACAGTAATATCGCTTTAATGGAAAAAAGCCATTCTTCCACAGTGGCACTAGTGTACTTATACACACTGCGTTGTTGAATTAAAAGTTAGCTCAGCAGGAATCTAGCTTTATTTCTGTTAGTAGGCATCCACCATCAGTCGTCGACACCGGTAGAGAAGAAAGGCATGTCTTATTTACAGATGCTGTTGTGCAGAATTTAATAATAGTAAATACACAGAAGACAGACTATTGTGGACAGAAAAATCTTTGCTTTAATGAACTGTCAACTCGTCCATCATAATGTCACCCAACCTAAAAGCACCAAATCTGGACACGCTCTTTGATGATGTAAAGCAGGCAAGAGGTTTTGTTCACGTACAACAAAATGGAAGAGACTGCTGCCATTAAAAATATACTAGCCTATGTTAGCACTAACTGCCATGCATTTGTTAGCTAATAGCTTGATTTTTTTCCTATGAGAATAGCCTTCTGCAAGAAAAAGACATTTAATCAGAGTGATACATGACATCCAAAAACTGAAACAGAAAATTATGGCGTGAGCTATAAGTAAGTTGTCTTCCTGAAGGCAGAGCACTGAAACATCTTTAAGATTAATTCTGGGAGAGAAGTCTGAAAGTCAAATGCCAAAAAGATATTGCAAATACATTAATTATGCACAACTCAGGCTCTAGGAGAGGTTAAACCCCAACTTGGCAGAAAATTGAATCCTTTTATTTGATACAAAGTTTGTACATAGTGATGTTGTGTCCTGCATTCCTAATCACCCTAGATCTACTAACAGAGTAAAGGAGCTGCAAGACAAAGGAATCAAAGATTTAGCCCTCCCCGTGTCATCCTGCAAAGAAATTTAATCGAAAAGGCACTGTGGAAAATGGCTTCTTGCAATTGTTTGTGGTAGAGGTCAAACCTCAGACCTACCTGGGGCAATAGTCCATCTTGTTCCATCAAACATTTATAACAACTTTCTTAACTTCAGTGGGATTTAAGGAAAGAAGACTTTTTCACAGTTGCATCTGATGACTCTCACAGGAACAACTGTCATTCATGTGCACTAATTTTCTTTATCACCTTAAGCACTAACCAACCTTTGAAGACATGCTAGTCTACCTTCTATAGGGCGTATTTTCCAGTTTTGTCAGAGCTGAATGTTATTCCACTAAACCAACTTCGCATGTGCATACATGTGTATGAGTTTTAACGCTGAGCACAGTTTTCTAATTTGGGTAGTCTTAATTTTGACACTTTTACCATTCATACCCAAATGCTCAAAATTGTGAAGGCTAATTTTGAATGAGCCACATTTTGATCCTCAGAAGGACCAAGTACTTTTCATTACAACACACAACAATAGCCACACTCAGGAAATCAAATCCTATGCCTCAGAAGGTGATTTTTCCAGGAATCAGACACACCAAATAAATGTCTTCTTTGGCAAATGCAAAGCGAAATCTATGTATTAGGGAGCCATTCAATTTAATTCCACGCATAGACAATCAAGTGAAGATGAATCTTACGCGTTTGCTGAAGAGTCGATTGGTCTGTTTGATAACACGATGCTCTCCAAAAGGTCACCAATTTGTCTAACCTTAGAAACAACCACTAAAGCTGTTAGAGCAGCAGCTTCCCAGAGCAGTAAATTTTGAGAAGATTCTCCATCTCTAAGGACCAAGATAATTCCAGAATGTAGCTGTGAATTCTGTTCTGGTTCAAAGTATGGGAAATTCCTTAAGGTAACAATTTTTCTTTTTCTCAGAATACTAAAGGTCACAGTCTGACACCTTTAATTACAGCATGAATGTTCAACAGAGTGGTTAACTTCAATGGCTCAAAAAGGAGGCTGAACCTAAAACCTTTGCACCAACCAAACACTTCAACCCCACAGCACCATGCATTCTAATTCCCCATCCCTACACAGAAACTTGTCATCTTTCTAACCACTGCAACTTCTCCATACTCAAATTCTCCACTTTCCTCAGCTTTCAGCCTGGATCCCCTTGTGGGGATGAAGTAAGCTCTCTGGAGCTCTACCAAACACCCAGAAGGCAGCACGAGCTGCAGAGATAAGCTATCTTTTAATCAGCCAGTCAATCAGCTCTCTCAACCATCAAGTGATGCAAGTGCAGCTCCTGGACCAAAATCCTTGTTTCCCCACTGTGTCAGTCCACCTGATTTGAGAATTTGGTTCCAGACTTTTCCTTTAGATAGCAATAAAAGATACTACCAGAGAATTAAGTACTGTTTATGTCAACACTCTTCTGAATATATTTAAATATAGTAACAGCCATATGTCACATAATGGTCTGACCCTGTGGGTGCCCGGCTCTGAGGACTGCTGAAGATTTTGTGGATGCTAAGGGAACCTTGCACATCAGGTCAGTTTGGAAAAGGAGAGTCTCTTCCTTCAGCACAATCATATCTTCAGAAACTACAAGCCCAGAAGTCATGTTTTGGAGAAGTAAGTGTCATCCAGAAGGAGTATGTGTGGATAAACAAGATAAAAAAGGGAGCACTTAAAACATCTCTTGCCCCCAGATGAATACAAGCATGTAGTTCCAAGTTACCTCAAACAGGCCTATACTTCAAGTTCCTTCTTTACGCTCCTTCTGCAACACAAACCAACAAACAGTTTTAAATGGGCAAACAGGGTCTCACCCCAAGATGTACTAGATGTACACAAGTTTAACCCCCTGTTCAGTGGCTACTAGGAGACAAACATAATAGCTCTAACTAGAGCATTTAGCATTTCACTTAAGGTTTAGACACTAAAGGTATCCGTGCTGGAGGGTGCTTGTTCTCTTATCCATGTCAACCAAGCTAACAATTCACAAACAGAAGGTGATGAAACTACATTGTCATGCTCCACCGGTTCTGGCAGGTATTAGTGACTATTACCTTCCCCATCATTTCTTAGCACAAGGAATATTGCACGCGAGTTTTTTTTTTTGCCAATAGGCCACAGGCTTTAGACAACATTACTGACTCTTGCAGACTCTTACACCAAAAACAGCCACACAGAGAACCACCAAAATCCACTACTGGAAGAAAAATCATGTTTAATAGCTTCTATCCCATTGCCTCCGTGACTCCATTCCTTCAGTGACTGTCTCTAACTGATATCTTTCAGCCTCACTCAGACAACAACATGACTGCCTCTTTACCTGCAGCAACTGTTCATAAATCAAATACTGGTTGATGGGAAGCCAGAGTTCTCTTAAAAAGTAAAGCAACGAAGACCGCTCAACCTGACCCTGGTGTCTGAAGATACAATGCAGTTTTGTACCTGTTGGAATGGAGAGTTTTTAAGTCTATATAAGAAAAAGCCATTAAAGAAGTTCAACACCAACCTCTTTTCTCCCTGGTGAAATGCTTCAGCTGTTAAGTCTTGCATCATGAGCGTAACCTCAAGTATATCTCTATAGAGATGCAAAAGTCATCTTCCATTGCTAATGTACACATACAAAGAGTGAAGCCTACTCTAAGGGCTTAGGTCCATCTACTTGCTGACAGCTTCTTTACAATCAGGACATTAAATCAAGTATTTTCGAGAGCAAAATTCTCAAGTGCAGAATCAATTTTGCAAAACTCTGGGGGAGCGTAACAAAGAAGAAACTGCTGCAACAGGTTCTGTGAGCTACAAGGGTGAAACTGAAACTATCTCCTAAGGTTTCAAGACAAGAATCTGCTCTGGTCACAGAGTTGTCTGCAGCTGAACCACTCTGCCCAAAGCCAACAGCTGAGGCGAGGAGAAAACAAGGGGAATCCCTGCTTAGGCCTAACCAGAGCATGAGGGCAAAAACACCGCATGCATCAACACAGGAACATATTGTTGAACAGCGGAGGGACGCGAGGTGAACAACCACCTACAACAACCAATTTGGAAATGGCCAGTGAGTGCAGAAAATGGAGTAGATTGCTCTCTGAAATCATCTGTTCAGTAACATCCCAAAAAGTTAACAACACCTTAGGCTTCTTTTGAATCTTTTGACAAAACAGAAAGCCTTGGCATGCCCACATCTTTTAAAACATTGTTTCCTGCTCCTGTCTCCTTCTTCCTGTCCAGTCCTTTGTGCAGCCAGCCTCTGACAGCAGAAAGATGAGATGGGCAGCTGGCCTGGTGCAAGGGCACCTCCTTCCTTCCCACCGAAGCTACCACCCTGCAAACATACGGCAAAGCATTCCCCCACCTGCACCGATTTGGCCACACCGTGACCCCTACAATTTTTCTAAGCAAATAACTAAAATAAAGACATATTTATATACTTTTCATTCAGTAGAATAACATTTTACAACAGAGTAAAAATCCTTTTATCCACTCAGCAGACACTGAAGCACTGTCTCATCTTCTGAGATGATAATTGCCCCCAGTGCACCCACAGGAGTCATTAGAGGCAAGAGGTGTTCAGTACCTGTAAAAATCACCTTCTAATGCACTGCCCAAGGTCACACTGAAAGTCAGTAAAAGAATCAGGAACTAAGCTCTGTCCAGTGCTTAATCAACAAGTTTAATTTTCAGGTGTCATCCATTTTTTCCTGATATTATGGTCATTCAAGCTCACATTTCACAGATGGACACATTTTGCTCCAGGCATACACTACTTGATCTATTTTAGAAATCAAGCACAAGATCTTTAGATATGGCCAATGTGCATACTCACAATGTGGGATAGTAGTACACAGAGGTCACTGCTGAGCTATTCAACACCTCTGCTTGTTGGAGAGTCCTTCTGTGGATGCTCTGGGCCCAGAAATGCAATCAGGGTTTATAGGACACCCTAGCCACCCTCCTAGCCCCCAAGGAACTTCTTTTTACTTTTTTTTTTTTTTTTTTCCTTTTTTAATTATTAATATTAAAAAACATGGTCCCAGAACTTAGAGATCAATGCCAAAAGCTTTGAATTAAGGTACTTTAGAGCCAGATGGCATCAGAGTCCTGGGAGCTGTGGGAAATTATGCCAGACAGAATTTGCCCCCGTATCTTGATAATTTATCTAAAACAATACTCTGCTGCATAAAATCAACTTTATATTATGTTTTTGTTTATGTATGATAAAAATTTCTACTTTCGCCCCCTTACAGAACTAGCAGGAGTCTGATCTTTATTTATTAAGGTGAAATAGATATGATTTAAATGTAGCAGAATTTGAGAAGGCCACTAAGATCCTTAACACAACACCTGATCAGATAAGTCCATTGAGAAAAGAGAATTATAAGCTCTTTGGCCTCAAGAAGATGCACGATAAAGCTTAATTGCAAAAGCAATGCAAAACAGGCTGAAGTGAGCTGGAAGACAGATACGAATAATTGCCAATTTTTAAAAAGTATTTTGCAGAATGAATTTATGGTTCTTTACAATCACTTCATTACCTCCAAAAGAAATCAGTAGGAAAATTGCAAGGTATCGGTGAACAGAACTGGGTTATTCATCTCCAAGGTAGAAACTCATGTCTCTCTAAGATATCAAACAGGTCATTACACTAGGAGGATGAGAAAGTCAACCTGAAGAACACTGGCTTCCTATGAACATCCATAAGCAAATCCACCACAGCAACATCAGCAGGAATACAAGGGGTGGAAACAACGTACAGAGTTTATGTAAAATTCTGCCTTTGTGTAGTGCACAGCGATGACACATTTAAAATAGCACTGGAAACGAACAGTCCCTGATGGAGTCCTTGTGAGAGACAGAACTAATGTCCTTTCACCTCGACAGACATGTGAACAGGACCATATGTCCAAACTAGAGATTTTCTGAAGGAGAATTCTAAAATATGTTTGGATCATTCATATATAGAATACTTCAGGCTACAATCATTCTCAGCAAGAGATTTTCCTTAATACTTGTCTACATCTGTCAGCTCATGCTGATACATACTGTAGTTCTATTTTTATTGATTTTAAATTTTAACAATGTCACAAGTTAATTCACAGGTCTTTAGAAGAGACCAACAGTAACTAAACTACTCTGACATCTCAACGAACCTACTTCATCGGAAACAAGAAATGAGTATCACCATTAGTATATTCATAACTCATTTACCATTTTAAGTTGCACGCAGTGGATGTTCTCTTCTACACCTCCTCCTTCCACTGCTTACATTTCCCTCTGTGTGAGCATCTTGATATCTTCCAGACTCATGATTTCATATTGCTATGAGCTTTTCTTTTATTTTTCTCCTTCCTAGGTAGTAGTGGCGATGCACAGCACTTTGCTTTGGAGCCAATTCTACTCCTCATATCGATGCATTGTTTAATTATGGACGAGTGAAGGAAAATTAAGAGTGCGGAGACAGGATTAACAAAACCAAAGAGTGATGATGCAGAATGTAGACTCAAAAGTGCGTTTATAAAATTCCACATTTTAATGAGTAATAGCTGTGCGCTTTTTAAATCATTTTGTAGCTATGGCTTCCAGTCATGAAAATATATGCAATCTCATAAAACGCCTGATATTAGCATGCCTCCTCAAGTGCAAGTGAGTTGTCAATAAGACAATTAAGACAACATCAATAATACACACTGCACGTTATTATCCACTATTTGAAATCTCAGCCTATCCAAAGATCTCTGGAAACAAAGAGTATATCTGACATTGGCAAAAACACTTTCAACAAGAGAAATATGTAATTTGAATGTACGCAAAGGCAGCACTACCTGTAAAGGAAAAAATGAACTGCTTTTAAATGCAGTATAAATAACTCCTGGTAACGTAAAATCTGGCTGCATACAAGAAAGTCCTACAATAGAAAATTAGCAATCCTGTGCTTAAATCAATCACTTCTATCACATGATCCAAGTCAATAAAAGTACTGAATAAGTGCTATCATTGACCTTAATCAGCCAACAATTGGCACACGGGGATCAGAAATTCTATTGTGGAAAGCAGTCGTCCCTTCAAATGTGGGGCTTGGGGAACCACAGACATTCAAACTCCCAATTTTTTTGCCCAAACTAAGCAACATTTCTAACAAGAGAAAGGGAGAAGTGGCATTAAAGAAACTTCTGGCACGCCTTCCCAGGTGCAAACCTCAACAGTCGCATATGCACTGCCATTTCACAGCTGAGAATAACAAGGAAAACAGCCTTCAGTGATTTTGCCTGGTGGAAATACTCTACCTGGAACCAAGGGTGATGAAAATCGAGCTGCACAATGATTAATTTGGGCTTTAATCCCAATGTCCCATTTCATCCAAAGTTGCCATTAAGCTCAAAAGGAGAAAGGACTACATAACTGGGACCTAACATTTTTATTTATCCACATCATAAGCTGAATGAGATTTCAGATTGAACAGAATAGATTTCCCTGTAACTAATGGACCAGATATATTCATACAATGTCCTTTTATTGATTTTACTTTCTTCTACCTATTGTTTGCATTCTCCTTCGAAAAACACATAACTGTCGTTACACCGTAGATGTCTTTCACAATTATTATATCATTCACTGTTTCTTAAGAAAAAATACATGCTTTACTGGTATGTGCTTTCTAATGAAAGACTCCCCACTAGCCTAACTGGAGTCTAAATTGTTAGAACATACTGTACATCTTGGGAGAAACAAGAAAATTAGACCCCTTTGGAATTGGTCTGTTTAGTTTTGAAACATGCATCTTTAAAAATTTAATGAGAGAAAGAAACAGCTAAAGGACAGACTTCATTTCAGACACTTTCTAAACAATAAGTCTATTTATATAGCTGATCGCATAACAAACTTCTAGGCACTTTATAGAATGAAAAGCTTTTCGCGCTGCTGAAGTCATACCGCATACAGCTTTCACATTCCAGAAAATAAACGTTCACAAGGACATAGACGCAGGATATATTGAGTATTTTTAACCTTCGCTGTTCTGAAGTTTTATATGGTACCTTAAGCAACCACAAAAATTTTGTCAAAACTCTACTAAGCGTAAGTATTTAAGCAACTTTACGTGTACTGTCATTGTTTACCAATTTTTTGTTTTACTCTCTTCCCTGGTTTATATTTTAATATTTTGTTCCTAAGTTACAATTATGCAAAAAGACGATTTGTTTTGGATGACTATTTGGAATGTTTACAATTATTTAATACAATTTACTTAACTATTTTCAAACCAAATGATGTGTTGAATTAAAGAAGGTTCAACACTCAAATTGCCTTCATATGCTCATTTTTCAGCATACTGCACTGACAGCTGAGGAAAGCACATTTTCATTTGTACGACGTGCGTGGTGCTCCACCAGGTTGCACTGATGAAATATGCGATTTTAGAAGGACAACTTTTCTCATGGAATCAACGTTCAATTTATCTATCATTATGGTAGCTAACAGATGAGTGCAAGCAGAGATTAAAAGTGAAAATGTAAAACCATATTGTTATCTACAAAACATATGCAGAACTTCAACTATAGCTTACGAAGTACGAGGCACCGATTCAACGAACAGATTCAAAGACAATTTCAAATAACCAAATAAGCTTGCACTCGGGAGCAGATACCCACATTTACACACATCCAACTTTTGCCAAAACCACCACAACCTCCAGTTTCCAGCTCTGCACCAGAACTAAGCCTAAGGGCAGAAGAAAGGGCTGACATTTATAAAGCAGAGAGCACCCAGGCACAAACACCTTTAGCAGGCTACGGCTTCTAGCAGAATCTAAACCAGGTGCAGCCACTTTCATCAGCCAAGTCTGAGATTATTCCCATGCTGACTACAGAGTCCTACGAAAACATGAATTATCCACGTGCACCAGAGCAACATTCATCCACACATTTTGCCGCTGCTGGACATCCTTCTTAGGATTTCAGAACTGAACAAGCAATTACCAAAATTCTCCAGCTGATGACTTAAACACATAAAGTCTACTAACTGTATTTGGGCATTTATTTATTTGTGCTGTTTCATTTCTCATTTGGAGGGAAACATTTCTCCCAGTCTTACAGATAAGACAAGGAAGAAACCTAGAATTCAAGAAGCGTGCTGGAAAGAACCGTGCTAGGACTTCCATTTCTCCCTTTTGGTTTCTGCACAAATCCATTCCTTCTGGTTGCACAATCAAAAACAGCCAAAGGAACCAGGAAATTATTATCCATTGCTCAGAATGAAACCCATTTTTCAACTGGAGCACACTGAACATTTCTGAGTATCTCTTCAGACAGTATTGGAAGCTCAGCCATAACTGAGGTTCCACTGGGCTTTCATGCTAGTTGTTTTTTTTCTTTTGTGTGTGTGTGTGGGGGGGGGGGGGGGGGGAAAGGGGGGTTTGCCTTTTTTTTCTTTTTTCCCCTCAAACAAAGAAAAAGTACAGAGAACGCTTAAATTCCAGACTTAAGGTAGCTGTTCTGGGATAACTTTAATCCTGGGTAATGGAAACAGAGTCACAGTCTCAGAATACCCTATACCAGGATGAAATGTGCAGATGCATCCTGGAGAACTTCAGTATCAGTGAAGCCAAGGCTATGCCTTTAATACTCAGTATCTAAAATAAGCCTGAACCAAATTCTGCTTTGTCACAAATAAAACCAGTTCAGAAACTTAATCAAATTTGCATCTGTTTAAAACAGCATTTACGTTATCACTGTGATATCAGAGCCTTTAGGATATGGTCTCTCTGGCTCCTACAGAGAACAGTTGGGAACTCTTCAGCCTACTGTGACACAACATGAGGGACCCTACAAAAATCCAGACTGTGCCACTGAAGGAAGAAGCCCATCAGTCCTACAGCCTTGTCCATTTTTGAGTACAGGGATTTTTCCAAACAAGATGCCCAGAATGACTGCTGCCATATCCATGAGCATCATGAATCAGCACATGGTCCACACAGGACCAAAGATGACAACCGCTCAGCTGCTCTTGAAGATGAAATCTTAATTCTAATAAACTCAGTGGTAAAATTCCCCATGTCTGACTGGAGCCAAGACTTCTTGTTAGACTATAAAGCCAAGAGGGAAAACAGAGACGTGAGTTTTATTAATCACTCCTCACACACTCCAATGAGGAGACAGTCTAGTCCTCCTTGTTACTATTAGGGTTCACATGAGGACAGATATAGGATTCTTCTCACTCACATTAAACCATCCCAAGCACATCTTTCTTTTCTTCCTTCCTTTTCATGGGCAAATGGAAAGCCTGAAAACTGGGGGCTCAGAGTCTAGCTTCACTTGGCTGGTCTGACACACAGATGAAAATCGACTACAATTTGCTGCATAACCTATGCTGTGCCCCAAGCCGCAGTAGCACTGCATGGTTTCATGTAAGTGACATGTCACAGTCAATAGCAAGAGTGTCAGCTCACTGACAGGCACACAACGTGTGATACCGTCCTCCAGCACCACTCTTCTGCAGCTTCCACCCCTCAGCGAGAGTGTAAACAAGACTCAGCAGCAAAGAGTGCAGAACAGGCATTTTATGGGGTTTGTCAGTGCTGTGATATGCAACTGCTTTGGAAAAGTATTACTGCAACCGAGTGTCAAACATCACTCATGCCTCCACTGCGACTGTGAACATGGTATAGTGCATAAAAAACTAAAGTGCTAGTTAAACTGTGTAACTCCTGAGCAGTGCCCTCCATTAAATGTAATTGCATTATCTGACAAATAATCAATGTTCAGATGACACTCAGGAGTCTTAACTGCTAATCCTGGGCTAAAAGTAGCTGATATTTGCCTTCTTTCTGAAGTTTTATACTGTGCCTGTGCTTCAATATCCGCCCCAAGGGAGTAGCGGCATCACAAATAAGGTCCTGGCTTCCAATGTGATTTTGCTAATAGCGCCATTAGAGAGATGAAGAACATAATCTGGTTTTGGATGAAAGAGGGTGGGCAGAATGACATGGCACCTTGTTTATGTCATTAGTGAGGACATTCAGCAAGTTCGTTTTTCATTCTGTTAAGACTAATTTTCCAATATTTGGTATAGACCTCTTATTTTACTGAGAGTTCCAACAAGAAAGCGTGGTGACTTTGATATCAAGGTCTGCAAAGAGAATTAAAACAGCAAATATTAGTTCAGAACAACGCGTGAGAGCGTAAGAGCTATTTTATAACTGCGGATCACTCCGAGTGCACACCTACCAGCGTTCTCCCAGGATGCAGTAAAAGATTCTTCTGCCATGCCTTTCCCACCTTCCCTTCCCCTGCAGGGCTCACAAGCCAGACCTCCCAGTGCCAGCTTCCTCTGTGCTGTGTTCCAACCCTGGCCAATAGCTGCATGCACTGCCACACTCATTGCCTTGGTGTGGTGCCACAAAGCTCCTTGGAATTATTCTGCCTTCCACACTTCCTTGTCCTGCAGCCATGTTATCTTCTCAGGAAGGGCTTCAGAAGCCCATCTCTGTTAGCTCTGCAGCCACAGTGGGTTGTGGATGATAGGACCAGCCCAGTCACTCTGGGTGTCTGGAGCAGTTTTGCTATGGAAAGGAGTAGTGTAAGGGTACCAGGAAAGTCTAAGGGAAAAGAAAAAGCAAAGGAGAAGAGCTCTCTCACTCTTCACAGAAAGCAAGGATCTGTGACATGAGCTTAATTAATGTTTGTGTGAATGCTTTACTTGTTTATATTGAACACTTTTTTTTTTTTTTGAATGTAATTCAATACCACAAGGACTCTAAAGAATTATTCCTTTGAACCACACTTTTAAAAACCTACTCCTCCAGCAAATTTAAGAAACACTTACAAGGCCACATGCAACTCTTGAAATCATATGGATTGTTGATGGGAGCAACAGAGATTTAAAAAGTGATAATATTGTTCTTTGAAGGTTTTCAAAACACCATAACACCCACATCCAGCAACGTAAATTTCAACTCTTGAACTAACAACTATGACCCAAATTTCAGAGTATTCCACTGCTTTGACTTTTCCTTACTTCAGAGGACATTTCAGCACAGACCTAAGCACGTGCTGTAACACCCGGCAGCCAATCTAAGCAAAACTACTAAACATGCGTTTCAACACCACCGATTCCATGCTAATTCAGATGTTACTGCATAAATGCTCTTTATAAGATGAACTCAAGTAGCACAGCGTACAGGTGGAGTCACAGCACTGTAGCAGTAGGTTTCACTAGACAGCTGTAACTGGCATTCTTTACATCTGTGAATGCAACACTTATAATATCTGATATCAGGACTTGTGAAACAAACATTAAGAACCACAAGCTATTCAGAGCTGAAGGAACATACGATCTTCCACACAAGCACTAAATAACTCCTGAAAGCTACAGAAACTTTTCTTAAAAACACCTTCCTTATAAATTTAAACACAAACCCGAGGGGGAAAAAAAAAAAACAACAACAAAAAGATGAGACTATTTTGAAGTTTCCTGGTTCCTATCAGATCAGTTTGTCAAACATAAGCAATTTGTTCTTTCTATAGATATCTTCTTATAATTGAGTTATAACACATGCAAACGTACTACAAAATGTACTGTTCAGTAACTCCTATTCACATTTACTTTGTGCACTTGTCAAACCCCACATGCACATGCTTATAGAAGGATTGGGCATCCGCGCCTTGGCAAGAGGAGTTTCATGATGGACTTCAACCATAGAGCAGCAAGCCCTAATAGAATAATAGGTAACTGGGATACCTAATCGAAGGGTTTAAGTGTCAGCAATACTGCTGATAATAAATTAACAAGTTAGAAGAGCCTTCGTCACCTAGATGTCCAGCGATGATTAAACTAAATAAGGGCTGAAGATTGTTTAGAATTAATGTTGTTCACATTTAAATACAGATTATCTTCGTAGGATTTTGCATATTGATTGTGCACTGCTGTTAAGTCCTCTTATTTCTATAGAAATAAATGATCCCTACTCAACATAAAAAAGCTGTCCTAGTACTAAATAATGATCACAACAGGGGGCAAATCCTAAATGGAAGTAACTAAAAGGGGACTAAATTGTGCACTCTGTAAGCGGCCGGCCAAGGAACACCTAAGAACCAGAACAGGACACAAATGGCTCCCAAGCCTGGCAGAGGACGTGGTTCACCAATACTAAATTCCATTTACTCACATAATGCTTTCTGAACAAATACATAAAAAACAAAAAAAGTCAAGCTCAGAGAAAAGAAAGAGTTCAAAAGGCATCCCTCCTTAACTTTTTAAAAAGATTTCCTATTTCAAATAAGAGAAGATTGTGAAAGGAGAAAAAACTGCCTTCAAAACCAGCTTGAAAAGGCATGTGCGATACTCCTCCTCATGTTATCTGCCAGCCCTGTTTCTCCTGACAACATGTTTCCCTAGCACTGTGGCAACCCACAGAGAGACCCTGAGAAAAATGTTTTGTAGTCAACCTCTAGCTCCGGTACATCTACATGGAGCTGGAAGCATGCTGAAAGCCAGCGCTTCTCCTTTAACTTCTGTTCTGTTGGCTGTTGTTTTTTTGGTTTTTGTTTTGTTTTCTTCCTATTTTAGGCAGCTCTACCACCACCAACTAAGAGAAAGGTGAAACAACTACTGAAACTTTAAAAAAAAAAAAAAAAAAAAAAAAGCAACTGGAATAATCAAGAGTATTTTCATTAACAAATCAGAAATTGAGGATTCTGCCTTTCAAAAAGAAAAGCAAACATTTGCTCCAGAATAAATATATTTCAATCAATAATAAAAGTACAATTAGTAAAAGATATATTATGTGTCAGAAGAGCAAGCAACAATAAGAATTGTCTGAGGATGTATTTGTAAATCTGTATTTGTAAAGGAGTAACATAAAAGGGTCTATCACTCCAATAGGCAATATTTTCTTTGACTCAAATATATGAAACACTTCTTCAAAAGCTCAATCTCCCAACAGAAAAATTTCGTCAAAGCAAAGTATGAGCAGAAAAATAGTCCCTGTCTGATTAAAAACATCGATATCTTCTGAAAAAGGTACGTGAACAAATGCCATGCAGTTGAAGAATATGCACTAGCCAGGTTGTTAGAGGCATCAGATCTACTTTAGATGTTCTACAGAGGCGAGGAATGAAAACTGTATTACATTACAGACTTTACATGTGTAAATAGTTTTCAAATCTATCTGGTTTTATTAAAAATGTAAATCATTGATCATAATACCTCTGCCAATGTCACAACAGAAGTTGCTTCATCAAATGCAAGTTGTTTCACTTAACGGTGAATGGGAACTCACTACAGAAGATGTATTTGCTACGTAAGAAATAAGAGTGTAAAATAGCTCATCAGCAGTAGGCATCTGAAAGAGGCTTGGAAATTGTATTTATAAAAGAGTATCTCTTTGCTTCTGCAATGATGGCTCCAACTAAAAGCAAGTTAAATTTGACTGATCCAGCCCACACCTGAAAAACAGGATGTAAGTCATAGACAGCTATGGATCTGGTCATTAAAGCATTCATTTAGGTCATCAATTAGTGAACTCAGCAGTGAATTTTCATAGAGCACTGGTAAAGTGTTTTACAAGCTTGGGGTTGTGAAATCCATGACTCCCTAAGACGAAGGCTTTTACTTCTCAAAGGTAACCCACGAGTACCCATTTCTCCCCACTATGAAGAGTTTGTGCTGGCAACTGAAAGGCACCGAACATAGTTTGGAAGTCAGGCAGCCTGACAACAGCCTGAGAACAGTGAGAGAAGCTCTGGGTGCTGCTGTCAGATCACTCCGTTATCAGGAGCAGAGGCCCCTGGAAAGCTGCAGTGCTTCCTTAACAAAGGTTGCAGACATACCCACAGATGTATCTAAGCTTTAGGAAGAGACACTGCAGCATCGCCAGATGACAGCAACTCAGATCAGTTCTAAATGACTCAGGTGGTTTCACCCAACTGCAACAGGCATTTACACATACATGGCTGCGTAAGGGTCTGACCTGAAGGCTTTCTAAGTCAGCTATGAGGTGCTAGTGGATTTCCACAGATTTTGAACCAACTCCTAAGAAACAGTCTGGCTCACATTTTTTGTACCACGCCATAGGATTGTATCCTGTCTATACACTGCATGCACATATAAAAAAGGCAGCATAATTTTAAAATCAGAGAAACGCCACCGATGTAGCTTAGGTCCTGTAAAAACTAAAGTTGCACAGAAATTGAAGACCAATAAAAATGTTTCCATGGTTCTTTTTTTAATCCCATTGAAAACAATTTTTCGTTGTAAACATTTTTGCTAGCCAAGCACTGCAGCACTGTGCAACTGCATGAAGCCAAAGAGAAACTGATGAAAAGCTGACTAGATTGATTTCATTTTTCCAACCGGAGTGAAATACGTAAGAGGAAATAACAAAATGGTGAAGTTATTTTTACATATTAAAATGTTCACATTTAATAAACTCACATGGAAACTGCACAGCCAATGGTAGCTTTTCAACCATATCTACAGATCCCATCAGCTCCGCACAGAAAAAAAGACAACGGTGGGTTCCTGCAGCACCTCTCCCCTTTGCCCGGGACTAAAGGAATACTCTCTGCTGGAGAAGCCAGATCCGAGCCTGCCCAACCTCTGCATCACCCATTCCCTCTCCCTGCAGTGACCTCCCAGGTTTCTGTGTAGAAGTCTGGCAGGGGGTTACTACTGAAACGAAGAGCTATATTTATTCCCTTGGCTCCAATCCACCACTGTTGCAGAGCAGCCAGAAGGGGAACCAACCAATTCAGCATGGGATCTGCCAGAGTTGTGCTGCCAGAGAAGTTAAGAATGAAAGACAGAGACAGAAGCTATCAAAATTACTATTTCTGACTGCAAGGAAAGAAGGGTTTCCTCCCTTTATGGATCCCCCTTCTACAGTCAAAGACACTTTTTCTGCTCCTTCCTAAGAAATTCCACCAGAAAAACCTACCAGTTCCGTAAGTCTTTAACATCTCGTGCAGATTTCTCTATGAGGAAATCTAAACTCTAACAGTTTCTCTAAGGCATTTGTTGGCATTTACAGGGCATTTCTCTCCACCTGGCAGTAGGAAAAGTCCCATCTACGTGTACAGAAAGGTGCAAGGTATTTACAGTAGAAGGGTCCAACCCAGCACCTGCTGTGCCTCCTATAGTTAGAGGCTTGAATCTCAGAAGGATGTAGGGATCCGTTTTGTTCACGCACACAATCCATACAATAAAACAACAGCAACAAAACTCCTTTTTGAGAAAAAAACTCTTTGCAAGATGTGCTCCCCTACCAACTAACTTCTATCATCATAGAAGTGAAAGCACTCTGAGAGAAACACACAGCTAAACATGGAATCATTTTCGACTTTCTTCCTATTCAGTTAGCAACCTTTTCCAACTTTTCAAGAGAACAGTAAAACAACAGTAATACCAGCATTCTCACCGTATCATACTCAGCAATGTGAGGAAGAAGAATCTGCAACCAAACAAAACAGGACCCAGCCTCTCCCATCACTTGATCGCTTGAGTGCTCAAGCTAAGAATCAGTCTTCTCCTGACTCATTAAACAATTACTTAAATTAGAATAACCTGAAGACGGAACTTAAAAAGACCCACCCTGGGAGAGCCAAAGTTGTTATCAGAGCACTCACCTGGGATGTGAGAAACTTGATTTGAGGGAGCTGATTCAAATCAGATATGGGAGGAGCAACCTGACTCCAGCTCTCCAGCAACCCAGGTGCATTTCATAATCACCAGTCCATAACGAAGTGCAGAGATGCAGCTCTTTCATTTTGAGCAGAAATTCAATTGTGGACCTCAGAAATTCTTCGAAGATGTAGCATCTTGCTGCAAACTAATGAACTGGCATTTTTCAACTGCAATAAGAAAATTCTAGCTCATTCTGGCCAGAAACAATACTTCTATATTTGGAAAGCCCCTAGCACGACAAAGACTCTACCAAAACATTTGATAGACTAAAATTCTAATCCAGAAGTGGTTGTGGATTTCCTACTGCTCGTTTACCTAACAGCACGTTGATCAAACACATATGCATAGATTTGGATTTCTGTATTCAAGAAAAGATGTTCAAATTTTTGTTCTTTAAAACAATCAAGGATATTTTTAAATATTTAAGCTGTTTTACAAGAAATTTCATAGTAAATTCTGAAGAAGGGAGTATTTAGGCCAGGAGAGTTTTCTTAGCTGGTATTATGGTACTAATAAAGATGTTAGGTTATCTTCTGCTAGTTATTTTATTAGCCTTAGGAGAAATTACACTCCTATAGCAAAATCTCAATGAATCAATGAAGAACAGATCTCTTTAAAAGGTAAATAAAGTCATTGTATTATACATTTCAATTTTGGACAGACCATAACCTTTGCATTTATAAACTCTAAAAGGTTGGGTTTCTTTTTGCACTTGAAATCATGAAACTAGAAAAAAAATTTATTCAGGATCTTACCAGCTTTTTGACAACACTGGGCTTTGTACTAAGCTTATAACCAATGGAGCTGCACATTCTATTTGTGGTGAAACTAGAAAGCACGTGAAACTTGCCTGGTATGGAACTGAGGTTTTCTCTATAGACTCAGTCCTACCCCAACTGAAAAAAGAGGTGCAGAATTGGATCCTAGAAAGCAAACCAGAATCAATGAAAATTTTTCTAACCTTTATGCATTTTCCTTTGTGAAGAGACCCATCAGTTCAATAAAAAATGCAAGGTACATTCCAATGAAACAAAGGTTCATTGAAAAGCTACCTGTAGCTGCAGTTTCAATACTGAGTCAACACTCAGCGTTCAAAAAACTCAGACATCATCCCAGAGACTGAAACCCAGAGTTATGTCCATGCAAACTCATGGAAAAAAAAACAAAACAAAGGAAAAAATAAAAAATAAAAAAAGAGAAATATTGTCATGGGTTTTGCTTGCTTGTTTTGTAGAACTGTTCCAGCAGTGCAGTGGTTTAGCCAGGACAAACACCTATCAAAAATTCCTTATTCCTAAAGTAGAAGACAGTTTCTTCTTCTCCTGTCAGTTATAGACCTACCCAAGAGATGACAAGATTTCTCCCTAATTCATTCAATCAATGCAAGATACTTCACTGTCACATCTCTCCCTTGAAAAACACTGATATAAGAACCAAAAGTTGGCACCGAAAGTAAGTTTCAACATTGCTATTCACCTCATAAGAAAAAAGACACTTGTAGATCTATAGAGTCAATGTTAACAAACACACATGAAAATAAAATGTAACCATCTATGTGATACTATCAAAACAAACGTTAGGACATGAGCGACCAGGCCACCATGCTAGCCTGCGTTAACAGAAACCTGACTTTACACCTCCTTGCTTTCTTCACCCAGCTCTCACATGCTCTTTCTCAAAAAACAAGCTTAGGCTTCCCTTGAACTCATTTATCCTTTCCTTGCTAGTAATTTATCCCATGTGTTTATTATCCTTTGCATGAAGTAATTCTGCTTCAGTTTCCTATTTATCCACGCTTTTCTACATTTCATATGAAAGGGATGTATCTGTATTTATCTGTACCTGCTGTTGATATTCCAATGACAGGATTGACGGTAACAGTGTTTGAACAGATCTATAGGGAGCAACTTCCCAGAGTGAAATAAAACAACACTAACACAAACTGCGGTATCACTGCACAAATGAAATGGAAGGGCAGCCCTACAGCCTAGCACAGCAATACCTCATGGGCACCAGGAGCAACTCGTGGATCAGCAGGGGCTGGGACTGCGGGGCAGTGATGCATGTGGCTGTGACCAAGTGGATGGTGGTACGTGGTAGGGACCCCTCCCGAACATCCATGAGTACAGCATGGCTCCCACCTGTCCCTAAGATCTGCAGTGACACTAACAGCATATCCCAAAGGCATAAAATGGAAAGTTTTTAATGATGTTTGCCATAACATTAAGAAATAACATAAAGAAGCTGTAACAAAATTTGTATTAAGGCTGAGATCAGCTTATTAGGAAAGGAATGAGCAGCGCTGCCACTCATCCCTCTGTACTGTAGTGCTCTGACCAACCTGAGGCCAAAGGCTCCCTCAAATGCCCTGTGGCTGAGCTGGAGCCACAGGCAGCTCCCCTGTGCCAGGGTCTTCCACATCGCTGTGCAGCCCATAGCAGGCAGCTCATACTCTTGTTTTCATTCTCCCTTGCTTCTCTTTTCTTGTCCAGAAAACTGAGCCAGGCCCACATCCTCCAGAGCAGCCTTCCCCTGGCACTGTGGGAAGCCCACCTGGATAACCACTGCCTGAACTTCGGAGCTGTGGAGCACAAAGAAACACCACCAACCTCTATCCTTACAACAAGAATTGGCTGCCCTTGGAAGTCTGAGATGCCACAGGTGGACAGCTGGACACCAACGCCTCGCAGAGCAGCCGGTGTCAAAGCAGCCAGCTCTGTTGCTTGCCCCACGCTACAGCAGTGCTATCTAAGCAACCAACATTATTCTCAGGCACTGCAACCCGCAGATTTCTCCATTCACATCCTGCCATGACGGGCAGCACTGCTTTTTTCATAGCATGACAAATACTTGTGAGGAATTACCTAGTTCTCCTTTCGGTTATTGGACTCTCAAATATTGCAATGCAAAATGTAGAAAAGATTGGATACTGAGACTGCTGTGGCTATTTTAGTTCTGTTTTCTTCATCTGTGTTTAAAAGATAGATTCTAACAAAATTGTTTGTCTTTAATACAGCCCAGCTTGACCTAAAGAACCCTTCTCTTTAAAAAACAATCTCGCATAGAGTGTTTAGATTAAGACCTCTAAAAAACTTCAAAATACTTTCAAGGCCCCATCTTGCAATTTTCAAAAAACAGACAACAAGGCTAATTGTAATTACTGCTCTATAATTCTTTTGCTTTTTTGAAGCATCTGGTTATCTAGTAAGATGCACCTGAAAATTAGAGCGAATTTAAATATAAGGGAAAGGTGCCAAATTCAGAATATTGGAAGCAGCTTCCCCCTGGGAGTGCATTCAGTCACAGAACTGGTGCAGTTGGGCAGAGGCAACCCAGATCCCTACCCTATTCCCATGCCTCTTTGCTCATCCTGATGGCTGCTACCTCTGAAAAGATACATCGGATCTCTGGCTCGGTGCTTGGCTTCCTTGCTTAACCTGCCAACAGGAGCAAAAATGTCACAGCAGTTATTGTGATCCACTCAGATGCAGACCAGCATCACTCATTTATTTCATGTTCAGCAACAAACACCATCAGATCATTACAATTTTCTCATTTCTATCCAAGGTCAGATTCTGATCAGTGACTTACCCATAAAAAGTTTGTATGCTGTATTTGGCTGCGCAACTGGAAACCAGAACCCGCGTTAGTACAATAACCTTAAGATCATCCAATTAAGCACTACAGAATGATTTTGGTTTTGCATGTTTTCTTCCAGTAACCCATTCTTTTTTACTGTTCAGAGAATATCTGTGCCTGGAGTGTCATCGCTACAGAAATGTGGATTTTCATCTACAGCTGCCAGAAATAAGTTTTATTTGTGTTTCTTTAAAAAAAAAAAATAATAAGATGTAGTCTATTCTTTCGTCTATTTCCCTGAGCCCAAACTGCTTGCACCTCTGAAATAGATGTACAAAATGCCCGAAAGAAGACAGGGTAAAGAATAAGGCAAAAAATGCCAGGTGTAAATGAGAGAATGCAAAAATGCCTTTTCAGTACAGTCCTGCTTTTAGCAGTAACGAAGAGCGTACGCACATCTACTCATATCTGAGAGAAATTCAGAGATTAAAATTTAAATTTACTTACAAGTGCCATCAAAACACGCTAAATCAGAAGATAATAAAAGCTGTAGCTGTCCTTATTCAAACTGTAAAAATAAATCTATTTATGGCTTTCTCTTCAATTTTTTATAAAGTTCATCTAAAACCATGCATTTTATTTATTTATTTATTAAGGCAAAGCACTCCACAAACACCTGTGCAATTCAAAGTTAACTTTAAGCCAAAACATGACACAAAACGACTCCTACAGATTTTCCTTTGCCTGCTGAATCTTGTGCTTCCCAGGAACGAGCACAAACCCATTCCAGTGGGCTGCTGGATTTTCTATGTCTGTGCTAACGCAAACATCTCTGGCCACCTATGATTCCCATAGCGGGTAAACAACCACATGTGCCAGGTTTCTGTACTGAAAAATCACCATTCCCAATCTCAGCACTCCATTGCTGCAAGCAAAACAGTGGTTCTGATGTTGCAACTTCCAGGCTACTCTCTTCCGATAATGAATGGGTTGGGTTATTGGCCTCCAGCATGGACAAAAATATGACAATCAGCCTCTTCATTACATAAAAGTCTTCAGTGAAGACAGCACCAGACAACTTGCTGAGTATCAGAGAGCTCCAATACGTTCAGAAGTCAAAAAGCCCATAGAACAATTCCTTTTTCTTCACTACAATTGATAAAGACGCAGTCAATTATTAAAAGTGTTTTAATACACTATTTCTGTCTCAGCAACTTGTATCTTCGGGAACTCATTTGCAAAAGGCAGCTTGAGCATGCAAATATTTTAGACGCGTTCCCTGCAAATGTAATAGAGGAACTAACCTTCCTTGCATCTGCAGCTGTTAATTGTCATCGTTTAAACAGCAAATGAAAACAAAGTTTAAGCTGGTTGCACTTAAAAAAAAAAAAAAAAATTAAATCATATTAAATTTCATTTACCTGCAGTGATACAAACTCAAAGTCACAAGCAAATCTGAGGACAGAGCAGAAAGGGAGAGTGTCCCCAGCTGCAGGCTGGATCAGCTGCACCAGGAGGATTCCCTTCCAGTGCAGGGGCTTAGACAGCAGCCGATTCTCCAAGCACTTGTTACCAACTGGAGACATTTTCTTCCTACGACATTCTGAAAACTTTAAACAACTCATTTATGATTCTTCTGTTCAATAGATTAAAATTTTAATAGTGCATCCAATTAATTACAAAAGGAGAGCAGACAGGGAAAAAAACAGAACAGAGCAGGACAAACATATCAAGCTATTTACAAGCATTTTTATAATGACGAGAAATCACAGAGCCCTCTTTAGCTGACCAACTTTCAAAAATAAAACAAAAGAAGAGGAAAGCTGAACACAGGGCCCCCATATCACAGCAGCCGGGCCCCCACAACTCCATCCCAAGTCAGTAGAAGTGCTGAGAGCTCAGCAGCTCACGCATCAGGCCCGCACTGCACAGGGGTGCACGAGCAGCCTGACGCGAGCGGGGTTTGGGGAAGGGGTTTGTTGCAATGAGGTTCCAAGCAATCTGTCAGAGAAGTGCTGCTATGTTTACGAGTCGTAAAGCTAGCTACCTCTCATCTATGGGAGAAAAGTTAATTCATAGGGCTCATAGGGCTTGCATTTGTCAAGGAGCAGGACGTCAATGCTATCATTATCAGGCAAATCAGCCAGGCGTTTAATGGCAGAATCAGGAGACATTTGCTCTCCACTATCAGAATGACATCATAACTAAAGCAGCCCTGGGCGCGGGGGGCAGCCGGCACGGCTCAGGCTGCACGCAGCCTTTGCTCCCGCTCCGCGTCCCCACGGGTCGCTGCTCCGGGCAGAGCCGCCGGCCGCCTCCGCTCACAACTTTGTCCCCACAGTATCTGAAAGCCCGGAATCTCGTCTTGCAAAATACTTCCGAGCCTGATCCAAACCTGCGATCCTGCACGCCAGCTCCTCGGATGGGAGCGGGTGGCTTTCACGTATAATCTACAAATTCACTCTAAAAATCCCTGGCATTTTTAATTACTCCAGTAATCTTCATCCTCAGTGAAACAGGAGGGGAGAAACGCATTAAAAAACTCCTTGCCTCTATGATTTATGAAGTAACAGCTTAGTTAAGTAAGTCAGTTTTTCAGCATACGCGAACACACGCAATCTTTGAATATTCCCAAGTATTCCGTGAAGATCTGCGCGATGATCAGCAACACAACAGCAACGCACATCTCCCTTCACAGCAGTGTAATTATACAGCTCCAACACCACGCATCGCCAACTGCTCATCTATTTCCTTCCCAAAGCCCACCGCAGGTACGCAGGCACCGCACGAAGCCTCACCTTGCATGAGGACTGTGAGGGAAAAAGTTATGAAAGCAGACAGAAAACCTAAAATCCCTGAGGCTACAAAAAAATCCCGCTATTGAGAAATAACCCAAGAGACCACGTAGGGAATGTACAGCTTTCAGAAGCACTTCTCATCTTATTTGCACTTAACCTATTGATGTACTGATGCAGGTCACTTACTTTTCGGATATGTTTGAACCCCTTACAATCATGCAGATCGCCGCGGTTTTCACTTGGGCTTTTGGTTTTTTTTTTTGGTTTTGTTTGTTTTTTTGCAAACAAGTTTCATTTTAAAAAAAAAAAAAAAAAGAAAAAGAAAAAAAGATCCAATTATGCAAATCTGCTCCCAGATAGGTAGTGAATATTCAGCATGACGGTGATACTGTAATAGTTCAATGCAACGCACGGCACTGGGCAGATTTATGAGGCAACGTCACTACTACGCTCTGGTCCTCGCCGAAGCATCTTGAAGTTAATTAAAGCTGCAATGTCCACTTTTCCAGCCACCCTCTTCATTCAGGTTTACTATTTCAACATCAAACCAGCGAGGGGGCCTCCCCACTCTCTCCGTACATTTAAGCAGCCTTTCCCCAGTCAATGAACAATGAACAAAGATTTGAGTGATAGGGGAGGGGGGGGTGGAGGGGGGGAGAGAGCAAAAAAAAAAAACCTCCGCAGGAATAATCAAATCCAGTTCAAACGAGTAAAAATATAGTTTCTAATATTAAACTAGAAAAGAAAACATTCTTCTCCGAGTAAACGTGCAGAGGCGCTTCGCCAACCCCTTCAGAAAGGCTCTAAAAGCAGCCAGTCCTTTTTATTTCGAGCAGTGAATGAGCCCAAACAAGGCTTCTAAACTTAATTATGACACTTAAAATAGTCTTTTTCCACATAAGCGGGGAGGCTCGCCGCCGCTATCTGTATCAAGCGGTCAGATCAGCTCAGCAAACACGGCCCCTGTTGGATTTATTTTAAACTGCACGGGGGGGCGGCGGCGGGGGGAGCGCAGCCCCGCGGAGCGCTCAGCCGGGCGGACGGCAGCCGCGCCCCGCACCGCTCCTGCCCCGCACCGAGCCCCGCCGGCGGCCGGAGCGAACGGGGATGTGACGCGCCGCGTCCCCGCCTCGCGCCGGCGCCGGCTCCGGCCCGGCCCCAACAATGCCCCGCTCCCGCGGGCGGCGGCCGGAGCTCTCCCCGGCGGCCGGAGCCCTCCTCCCCGCCCCGCCGGCACCCGCCGCCCCGAGCCCCGCGGCCTGGCCGCCCCGAGTAACTTTTGGGCCGGAGCCCCTCGGGGCGGGAGCGCGGACCCTCCGAACGACGCGTAAATCTCCGCGACCTTCTATTTTGCGTTTAAAGTTCACGGGCGTCACCGCTGCCTCCAGCCCTCTCCCTCCCGCACACGCACGCACATATATTAATTATTTGCAAAACTGCAACAGATGGGCGCATTAAAATCTGGATTCTTTCCTACGCGGCATCAAAGAACCTCTCCTTCCCCCCCCCCCTCCCCTCCCGACCCCCCCGCTAATCCCGCCGCCGGCCGTGCCCCCGCCTCCCGGCCCCGCACCCGCAGCCCCGCGCCCGCCGCCGACGAGGATGGGGCCGCTCCCCCCGGCAGTGCCATTTAAGTTTCCTCCTTAACCTGTTACTTTCTCCGGGCGCTGACAAAGCCCGGCGCGGGCTGGCAGGTGCCTCCCGCTCCCCGCCGGGCGCTGCGCTCCCCCCGCCGGGCTGAGACCCGGCCTGACATTTAGTGCCTACTTGAATGTCACAACGCTCCTCGCAGCATTATGCACGGCTCCTATTCATAAGAGGTCGATTAGAGCACAAAATGGCAGGTCTCTTAGGCACTTGAATCTCACAAGTTTGACACATGGTATGCATCAGCTAACTTTGATTTAAAAAAAAAAAAAAAAAAAGAAAGAAAAAAAAGAAAAAAAAAAAGCGGAGCGGGGGGGCTGGGGGGGGAGTTTACAAATTACACCGCGATTAGCCGGGATCCTTCGGGGGGGGTGGGGGGAGGAAGGGGGGAAAGCGAGGGAGGAAAGGGGGCCCGCGGTTAAAGTCACTTCGGCAAAGTTTGCTCGGCGGCAGCCGTCGAAAACACAAAGTTTCTGGGCGAGTTGAGGGCAGGGGCGGTGCGGCTCGCCGTGGGGAGGGCAGCCCCGGCCGAGGCTCCCCGCGCCCGCCCGCCCGGCTCCGCTCCGCGAAGTAACGGTTCGAAAAGAAACGAGCGAGAAAGAGGCAAAACGTACGGGTTTTCTTCAGGCTAAGTTCTATAGCGCCATTCAATGGCTTCTCCGCTCCTTTCATTATTTTCTGCTTTTCCCCTGACAGCCCTGCTTGCAAACGTCACTGCTATGGATATTTAATTATACCGTATTTTTTTAATCGCGGTGGAAAACGCAGGCCCCGTTGCGATGATTAAAAAGAAATTAAAAAAAAAACAAAAGCGAACCGTACTCCGGACTGACTTTGGAGCCTCTTTGCCGGCTCGCGGGAGCCTCCCGGATCCTCCAAAACCCCCTTTTTACCTTTGTCTTTCTTACCTTCAAATTTAAAGCAAAGCGTAGAAGAAACTCCCGCACGTAAACGGAGCGTTGTAAAAGATTGTGTTCAATGAATAATGAAGCATGTCCACATGATTGACTTGATCATTTTCTGGTGCGGAGGGGGAAAAGTGTGGCGCGGGGCTGCCGCGGCCGCCCGCTCCGGGTAGCCCTCCCAACTGCTTCCAGCACATCCCGGGCAGAGAGCGCTTTATTTTAATCTGTCTCTTTTCAGAATCACCCCCTTCATTGATACCGATCACCCAACATCACAAGACATCCCCATCTCTCAGCGTGGACTCCCCCTATCTGGTAGGTGAAATGCATTGTACCATTAAAAAAGCACTCCATTGTCGTCTTGGCATAATTCACAGCAACTAGATAGGTCTTGCGGCATTTAGCTTTGATGAGCCAAAAGCTGAACCCTTGATATAATAATCTACAAAGAATGGTCTGCGATCGTCCATTTTTTCTCCCTGTCTGGCAACTAAGAAACCATTTAACACGGCGCGGCTTGGTCGTGACCTTGAGCCCGTGTAAACACCCCGAGGAGCCCGCGCCGCCCCGCAGCCCCCGGCCCGCGCAGCCCCCGCGCCGCGCAGCCCCCGCGCAGCGCCCGCGCCCGCGCCCCGCGCCTCCGCCCGCGCCCCGCGCCCCCCCGGGGGCTCCCCGAGGCGCCCCCCGTACCTGATCCGAAAGTGTGCAAAGTCTGCGGCTCCCGAAAAAAACTCCCGGGGAAAGCTGGGCGGACGGGGGACCGGAGCATCAGTCACCGCTCCGGCGGTTAAGAGAAGTAATCAGCGATAAAGTGACGTTGATCTGCACTGTAACCTTGTGGCGTATTTAATGTAAATAAGCCAGTTATGTTGCCAATCGCATGCATACAAACACATAAAGGTCCTCAGCGTTGCATTTTGATTCTTTCCATTAGAGCCGACTTTATTTACATACACTATTTAGGGGATCATGATAATTCTAAAACAATACTAGTGCCAAATGATTATGAAAATATGATTTTAATTAATCACGTAGTAGGCAAGGAAATTAGCATACGGTAATTAAACTTAGAGAAAAACGTCATGGAGGTTCTCTGCCTTATGGGTTCGGAATAATCATTAAACGATGGGTTTTCAGGACTTAATTATCAAACAAATAACTTTTTTAAAGCAACTTTACAAGGTTTATCCGCAGGGCAACGATTTAGTAAATAATATATAACCGAGCAAACAAGGTGCAAATGTGACTGGTGAAATAGGTTGTGTTTCTACAAAAGGGGGGGGGGGGGGGGGGGGGGGTGGAGGGGGGGAAGAGAGAGAAGCTGAATAATGCAATTATGGATTCTGTGTCCCATAGTTGACAAAAGCATGGTGCCTCAATAGACTCTTTGTTATGGGATTATATAATGATTGTGGTGTAATTATGGGAAAAAAGATTTAGTAATAATAAAAAGTATCAAAATACACCAATGAGCAGCTTGTTTTAAAGAAAAGGCTCGCATGTGACATTAGGGGCATGTTAATAACAAAAAGCCAGGATCGGAAAGGGTTGACAAATAAAAAAGACTGTGATGCGCATGATTAAGAAGCGATGGAGACAGATTGATTATTCAAAATGCCGAGCCACAGGGACACTTAAAACATTGATTCAGGTAAGACTAGTTTCATCTTGACTGAAATGAGTTCCCTGAAGATGACTGGCATACATTTTAAATCAGTTTACTACATAAAAAGCATAACATCACAAGCTGAAACCTTCTGGTTAAAATAGGAGTCCAAGAAAAAGAGGGGAAAAAAAAAGTTTATGTCTGTGGCAATTCCCAGAGGGACTATGGAATTGCAGAGGAAGGGGTATAGATTAATTAGCCCTTCCTAAACAGTGCACTTAAGCGTACCCATCTTTTATAATCCTTAGCCTCTTTTGCTGGGTTCCGTGGTCCAATCCCACGTGCAGGGCAGAGGGATGATATTAATAACTCTATAGGTACTGTAGGACTTTTTTTTTTTTTTCCCTGGGACTGCAGTAAATTAACTTTCTATAACAACTGAAAAATTAGCAACATATTTTCCAATTGATTTTTAAAGGGAGTTTATAAATAGTTGTTCAGAGCTATTCAATGTTAAAAAAAAAAAAAAAAAAAAAAAAAAAAGAAGAAGAAAAAAAGATTCCCATGCCTATACTAAAAAGTTTAGGAATTCACTCTGCATTTTCCAATTTGATGTGTCTGAAATTCTCTTTGAACAAATTCCAAAATACAAGTTTTTTCTATAGAAATTAGCATAGCAATCACATCAATAATATCACTATCTCTATGGGAATGATAACTGGAGCAGTGGGGGTGTTCTTTATTTCAATTCTTCGTGGATCAACTGATTATATTCTGTCTTCTTTTGAACTTGTTATTGTAAGTCAAGTGATTCTTTATAAGTGACAGCCCTGACAAAGAGACGAGGATGGGAAAGCAGGTCGAAAGGAAGTCGCCATATGGACTTTAAAAAAGGCACTTTTTAAACAAGATAATGGGGAAATGGATGTTGCCTTTTAACCCTGTCAAGGCTGAACATTATTAGCAGTCTCATAAAGGAATAAGCTATACCTTTTTGGTTTAATATCGGATTTCACCTTATGATTTCCGTGACCTAGGGCTTCACAGTTCAACGTAGGAGGTGACTGCACTTCAGACACAAGGGCCAAATCAGGCACCTGGAGTCCTGGCAGGCGTGAGATTTGAGACCATTGCACACATAAGTTGCAGAAGAACGAAAGCTCAGGAAAACCCCATGGTTCTTTTTCCTGAGACAAAGATAAGGATATGGCTAGAGATAGGTGAAACAGCAACTGACAGCAGAGGAGCTTGAGACATCTCACTGGGATTTCCTGTTCCTTTGGTAAAAGTGCCTGATGCTCTTTTAATGACAGCGAGCAAAGTGAATACAAAGAGTGAGGATGAAGACTTTGGCTCTGATGCTTGCAAAAATTAATATATTTATCCTCCTCTTTCTGTTCTGGAGGGGACAGAAGTTTCTCTCCAGAAATTTGTAAGTGGACAAAGATCAGGAACCATGTCCCAGGAAGCCAAACAGAAGTACTAAACCCTCCCTGAGCTGACAGCAGAGCCATGATGCGCTACTGGTGAATGTTCAGCCAATTTTTGTTTGTCCCCCATCAACAGATGATGACAACAGATCGTCCAACTCAACTCCACAGGAGGAACATGTCAACCAAAAGTTTCTCAAAGTCTGGAAGAGGAGGCTACTCTGCAAGAAATGGTGCTATCAGAGGAGGGCGTTTTAAAGAAGACCAACCAAAATTCTTTTTCCTGGGGCATCATAAGCATGGTTATTTGGGCTGGGATGGCCAGCCTTTCCCCAGAATGGAGCCTGATGAAATAATGTATGCTTGTGAGCTGAGTACATCCATAGAGACAAGAATTCCCAAAACTGTGTTGACTCAATGACATGCTTAGGCTTCTAATGCAATGTTGGATAGATGGGATTTAGAAGACCTCAGACATGAGCTGACGGAGACTTTTCTCCAATCTTTCTTGGAATTCCTAATGTCCTCAACACCACTAGCACTTCTGTAGTGCCCTCCAGTATTACTTTCTGCTCCTTTTGCATCCAAAGGAAGATATTTTTCTACAAGTCTTTATGTCTTCAAGGTGCAGAGGCTCTACTGTCCATAGCTACTTCTCCAATTTCTCTGGTTGGTTTTATTCCCTTTTGTACCTCTTCTGCGCATAAGCAGGAATACTCTACGTGGTTTAACTTGGCAAAAACACTACAGGAAGAAGAACAAAGAGCAGAAGAAATGTACATTGCTTAACAGTGGGCATCTTCTCAGGCAGTGGAAGCTCTTGCCTACAGATGTGTCAAACCTTGAAAAGGAGTGCGAGAGAAAATAAGAGCTGAGGGTTTTGGCCAGGCAACATTATCTTTCCTTGTGATTTCCACCTCTGAAATGACAGGGCTTCAGAAGCTCTTATTTCAGACAGACATAAATAAAAAGCAAGAAGAACCCAAATCTCACAACTTTGATGAACCCAAACAAAAAACTCAGGTGAAACGTGTGAGGAATATTTTATGAGGCTTTATACAGGGAAGTAACAAAATACAAATAGTCCTACAGTAATTTACACAGTGGGGCAAGGGAGAAACATTAGCTTTATATATTTAAATATTTATAAATTGTTTGCTTTATGAGGAAGGATTGAGGAATAATCCTGTCTTTGTTCTTAAAAAGTGTGATCAGCATTTCCTTCCTAAAGAGAGGTGATAAGCAACTGGGCATTCTTTTTACAAAGGCTGCAGAAGCCCACTGAAAGCTTAGTGCCTTTAGAAGGTGGGTCTCTTTTCCAAGGAAGAGCAGAACATCAGGTCTTTAATATTGATAAGGAAAAGCTCACAAAAGGAACCATCTAATAGCAGGCACTTTATATAAGGAATTTCAGAAAACTTACAGTAAATGTTTCAGCAAACTCTGGAGCAGGTGGTGCGATCTACATGGCAGTCTGAGCCAGCGAAAACACAAGTCATCCAGCAAGAAAGTCGCTGAAGCATGGTTCAAAAAGACATAAATAAAACACTTTCACAGGAAAAAGGGAAACCCCTTCCAAAATGCTTGTTAAAAACATAGGAGTTTCCTGGGCAAAACCCCAGCAAACTGACAAGGTGGATGAAAGTTTTCCCACTTGTACAGACTGTGTAAAGAAGCTTTCTGGAAAAAGGACCTTGAAGATCCCAGTTTTCAAAACAGACCAGAGAGAGAACCCATCTGAGAACAAGCTGTCTATTTCCTAGGGACCACAGCCAAAATAAGTGTCACAAAACAGGTTTGATCAGCAAATATTATATGTCATCATCATGGAGATTCAGAGGTAGAGGTGATCAGAATTTAGGGGGAAAAAAAAACCTAAATGAAAACAAACGACCTCATTTTTTAGCTAATACATTTGCATCCTCAACTGTAGCAGTCAACTGTCACCAAGCCAGATGTCCAAAAAGCTGGTGAGTCCACTAAAAGTATACACTGAGGCCAGCAATCTATTTTGGCCACTATTTGTCACAGTCATTGCAACATTTCATCAAATCACAGGCATTACGAAAGAATATAAGAGGAAGTATGAAGCGAACACCAGGAAGATGTGGAATGGAAGCAGTATCTTGTGCGGAGGCACAGATCTCTCTCATAATCCTAACGACACTGATATTTTCTTTCTTTCCAAAGCAAGGGGTGAAACTGGAATGAAATGGTCCATCCAAGTATTACTGAGACTGCCAGGCTGGAGACTGGCTTTGAAGTTTTCTATGGACAAAAGTGGTTACCTTTGTATTTCTACTGAATGTAAGAATCTAAGCAAAATGGTAAAACAGAAAGTGTTTTTTTTGTTTTGTTTTTTTCCTTTCCCAAAGCAAAGGACATACTTTATATTAAATAGTGAACAATATTCTCAATAGATCCACCTAGTGGAATCGAGTAAATTCTGCTTCCAGAATAGAGACACAGCTTTTATAACCCCATGCAGGACATAATTCTGTCTGTCTCCCATCCAGCACAACAGGGGCTCAGAAATTCTCTGAAAGAGCAAGAATGAAAGGTGCAGTAAGTCTTAGTACGTGCAGAAGATAGAAGATGGGGAGACAACTGTTGCTCCAAGATTTAAACTTTAGCATTTAAATTTACATGAGATTAGTACCACAGGTGTACTTTCCCAGCTATAATCATTAGGAATTATGATTGACCCAGATGAGAACATACTGGAAAAAATATCCAAAGTGATAGCTGAACTTCAGCTTTAAAGTGCATTGGCTCTGACCTTACTCTTGCAGCAAATTCACATGTAACCTGTTCTCAGGATGTCAACGCTATTTAAAAGAGATTCTATTTGATCTTCTCTCTGAGATCAGAGCCAGGAATGGTTCCGGGGGTACGAGTTCCTTCTTATCCAACTAATTTAATAAATATTCTACCTTTTCAACTCTTTCCTCTTGAACTTCTCCAACTTCTTTCCATCCTGGTCCCAGAGATCAGCCAGCAAGCTGTAGGCTTCTTATGATTATAACCTCATGGTTCACCCCAGCACTCAGGCTGCTTGCCCCTGCTGATGAGCACCAATATGCCCACTGGTTCCCTGCAGCTCCCACCTCAGCCCTTGGTGAGCCTTCCTCACCACATTTAGGCCTCTGTGCTATCAGAAAGTTTGCAGATAAATGCCTAGAGAAAACAGCTAAACAATGATTTTAAAGACCTGCTGAAAATGTTTATATCTTACCTTTTAAACTAAGGTTTCACAGTTGAAGCCCCACAGTGCAGTAATTAAGGTTGTTATACCAATGCTTACCTTAAACAGTGAGCTGTGCATACAGGGATGGGGCTACTTGAAGCTGGAAAATATCTTGGTCTTTCTGGGTACCATCAGCAAAGAACACCATAGTGTGTTTATCATTTGTTGAAACTGCCCTGTCTGCAGCGGATTAGGTAGATGCCAGTGTCTGGACTGAAGTACCCTGTCTTGTGTTGCGAGGGGGATTGGATGAGGTCTAGGATATTTCAGGAGGATCTCAGAGATCAGCAGTTCATGACAGACCACGTTCCCACTTTTGGAGCAGTTTCCCCAGAGAGCTGCTGAAGGCAGCACTCCTTGGTAGTGCCACACACAGGCTGCACTGTGAGGTGGCTTTAAAGATGGCGTCTCCCTTCTTACCTCAGCAGCTGCCCCCGTGCCATCTGCAGCATCCTTGGCCCCAGGCAGCCCCAGGAGGTGGCTGCTCACAGCCAACACCTGTCGAGATGGCCCTGTTTGTCCCCCACGGTTGGGCCATGCCAGGACGCCGCAGCCTGGCACAATGTCCCCAGCACTGTGGCCTCACAGTCAAGGTGGCAGCACCTCAAAGCTGTGGCAGCCAGCAGCCAAGAAACTCTGCCACCGTGCTGGCCACCTGAGAAGGGAGAGGACTGAGAGACGGGTTTTGGGGCAGAACTTCCCCGCAGCTTTTTCTCCAAAAGCAGCTGTATTCCACCAAGCCGAAATGCAGCCCGTCTCACCCAGCAGCTGCATGAGTCCCAGGTGGCATGGCATGCCCCAGGCCCCTGGCTGCTTCCCATGCCCCGGGGATACTACCCAGTGGGTCTCATTTAAAAACAGAAAAAATAACAATCCTGGAATCCTTATTAAATGCCACTGCGCCACACACCCAAAAAGCCAGAATTACATACAGAGAAGAGCACTGTGCCTTTCTAGGTATGCTGTCATGGGACCATAAACGTCTTGTAAAGTCCAGTGCCCGAGAGCATGACAAATGACATCCCAATGGGGAGCCCTGCTCCGCCTGCTCTGTCCCTAGGGAGAGCTACCTCACCTCCTCACAGGAGACTGAACATCAAAAGGGATGTAAGCGATGTCCCCAGAGAACTGCAGAGGCTCTGGGTGTGGGACAGAGGACTGCTCTATGATATGTATTTGAAAAACACGCATCAGTACAAAGTGACACCAGTGCAGAACAGAACATCTGAAAACTGATCAAGTGGAGAGCTCTGTGTAATGCAAAGCACCTGAATGATGTGTGTACACACAAAGATTTGTTCAGCTCTGCTCATATCCAGCCCTCTTGGACAGTTGGATTTGATTTGCCATTTTCCTGCCAAAATATTGTTGCTATACCTCAGCACCTGGCCTTTCTTCAAAGAAAATGCATATGACTCTCCTGTCCTCATATAAACCAGTCCAGAATATGAGTTCAGGGGAGGTTAAAGGACCTTCCTTAATAACAAACATGTTTCTCATAATTTAAAGCCTGAAAAATAAAGACTTGTTTCTCTGTAAATTCCCTCTCTTTCCATAATTCTGTTCATATTTAGCTGTTTCCCTACCTATTTCTATCCACACTTGAAACTAACACCACTACAGTCAACCTACCTGCTTCAAATCAGAGGGTCACACGACATGAAGCCAATTAACTCTGTCTGCACAGCCAGCAGAGGGAGGCAAAGAGTATAATTATTTTTGCTTACCTCATTTTAAATGAGATTTTAAGGATTTCTTAACCAAACACAAAACTGGCTTCCTAAAAGATAATACTTTAAATGTAAGATAGACATTTCCATCTTTTTTTTTTTTTTTTAACAGCAAACATGATGTAAAAGAACAACTGCACTATGACCTTTATTATTTCTGTTCTCTCTGCTAAGTTCAAAAGGCTTTAAGGCTTTTGGTATTTATTTTCAGTTTCCTCACCTAATGAATTTTTTTTTTTCCCAGCTACTAATTTTACATCAGAAACCTAGATCTTTTTTTTTTTTTTTTAAGAATCTCTGCATAATCAGATGAAATCACAGGTAATCCATTTCTCTGAAACGACTGGAAAGTAAGACAAAAATGTGGGTGTTTTCATCAGATGGTTGAAAACCTGTTCTACTCAAAAAGATGAGAAAGATCTGCTCTCTCTTGAGTATTCACCACCACTCCTTCTCACCACTTCTCTCCACTCCAAGGAGGAGAAAAATTGTGAACAGAACTGAAATTTCAAAGTTAAAAAAAAAAAAAAAGAAAAAAAAAGCAATTGGAAAAAAAATGGCAGTTGTAAGGGAAAGCCTGAAAACCCAGGTATTCTCGCATCCTACAGATAAGCAGTAATAAAATCAACAATGCAGCCGCAAAACATTGTTTCAGTTTTTCAAGCCTGTTTAGGAATTGAAGTCCTAGAGAATTCAAAGAAGCTACCCGTTTTTAAAGAATTTTTTAAGCTTAGGGCTCTTTTTTTCTTTTTTTCTTCTTACGCCATTTCATCTTTATGTTGAATTTAAGTTGTAACAGATGCTATATAAGAGTGTCATTTTAGGATATAAATTACAAACTGAAAGAGCCCTCAAGGATCACAAGGCATGAGCATGTATGGCCATGTTGTTTTACACCTCTGTAAGCCAGGACTTGTCATTCTGAAATCCTACAGATGTGCTAACAGCTGCAGAGGTGGGTAAGGAGCTGGAGCTGCCTGCGTGCTGGAGCCATGCCAAGCAAGCATTGCCCATAGCGCTGCTGAGGGTCGAATGGCTGGGACAGGATGGATCTCACTTCACAGAGTGGTAACCACTGTATGAGGTAACCAGCCATCCTCACAGAGACAGCTTACATTCAGCTCTAAGCATCCACTGCCAAACTGCATTTGTGAAAAACGCAGAGAGGGTTTTGTTTTTGTTTTGTTAGTTGTTGTTTTTTTTTTCCTAGTGTAGCTAGAAGCAAATCCTCAGAAGCTGACTGATACACCAAACAAAACCTGTGAAACTCAAAGATGACCGGGCCTCATGTCCTTTAAGGCATTAAAATATTCCTGACACCTTTTCCAAGCTCATAGGCATTTTAAAATTTGCTACACCCTTTCCCATCCTCTACACCCCATCCATGGACTAGACAATCTATGATCAAATGCATGGGCTTGAGGCATGTCTTCTTTGTGCGAATGAGTCCATGTTACTTCTGCAGTCCATACTTTGCAAGCATTGTGATGCTATAATTCATTTCCACAATATGTGGCCCACTGGGTAAAATTTCAGTTACACTAGTGAAAATGTTGAATAAGCCCTTGGAAGCTAAAACTAATCACCACTTTAGAAATCCAAAGGTGATGAGCTTATCTAGTTAATAATAAGCTTTTTAAGAAAAAGTTATCAATCTGTATTTAACCAATAGACAGGAACTGGTTCAAAAAGAGTCTTTCCAATTCATCAGGTAATGAATGCCTATTAAAAAACTATAAATAAGCATTCACCCGAGAGCTTGGAATGGCACTTTGAGAGCCTTCCTGGTCACTCAGGTAAATAATGAGTTTTATATAACCTTTCTGCAAAGATTTTTTGTAAATGAGGAGATGAAATGCAGAAAAGCTTCCAATTAATGTTAAGGTTGGGGTACAAGCCCACATAACTGGGAATTCAGAGTTAAAGCCGGCATTATTGTTCACACTCATGGTTTTCTGTAAGAGCTCAATGTTGTCTTTACTCTGACTCGTTTGTGATGATTTCAATTTAAAATTTTATTTATATATGATGTTTAAGCTGATGACTATTTTGTACATTATCTGCTCACACAGCAAACACTGAAGTCAATAAGAACTGTAGAGAAGGGCAGGACATCGGCCCCCAACCAATGTGCAGCCAACAGTGAAAATGACTGCAGTACTCTCTCACCACAGCGCCCATCAAATCTGCAAGCACTGTGCTTGCTCGAATCTTAAGAGAAAAAGACCAAGAAAAACAATCTGGTATCTCATTCTGTCGATATTGACTACTCTCCTGTAAAGTAACTCTTATCAAATATTTTGAGCTATCTTGATGACTAAGAAAAAATATACCCATAAAGAGGCCCATCAATTATCTTAAAATCAAATAAGCTGGCAACCAGGATATATGACAAAATTAAGAGTAAGTCCTTTCCTGGATAACTGTACAGTCTTCTATAGAGATTTGTTCATCAGCTGTCCTCAACACCTAACACCTTTGTTTGAGAAGACTAATACAGGTTTCACACCCTGAAGTTAACAAACTTCATTTGTTATGTACTCTCAGAAGAAAATTGTACTACAGGCTCAAGGATCAAAAAGGAAAACTCCCATCTATAACCATGGCAGTGTTTCGCAATAAGAGAGACATTTGAAAAGGCTAAAATGCAAACCAAGAGAGGAAAAAATATATAGTGTTTGGATTCAATAGAGATCTTTCCTGACCTCTGTGATTCTAAAGAAATATATCCTTCCAATTGTTCCATATTGTGTTACAACATATTTTTTGCATTTATTAATAATTCAAACATGTTGTTGTTGAAAAAAATTATTCACATCATGTGTTCATAGTTTCCATATACATATGTCAAATTTTATTTTGTTTTACCATTATAATCTATGAATGGATTTACCCTTTGTTTCTGTTTTCAAATCTCTGAGGAATGTTTGATTAGGTAGGAGGGTTTGTTTTATGCATTACTTGTTCATCATTGCACAAGTGCACAGGCTAAACAAAGTTGGCATACTTCATACTGATTGGTGGAAACCACATAGTTAAACAGTGTAGTTAATACAGGGGAATGAGTAATTTCTCACCACAGCTAATCAGCTGCACAATAGCTATGTATCAGACACTGCAGCTATATATGAAAAATGCTTTTTAAGGTAGCTTGCAGCGTAGGTGATTATCTGATAGTATCTGTTACAATCATTTCGTATTAACATACTTCTGTATTTAATAAAAATAATGTTGTGTGCAGCAGTCTGTACACATAACTGTCCAGGATACCAGGAACTATCAAGTAAATTGCAAACACAGGAATGTTCTAGCTGATACACAGTGGAAAATACGTCCAGGTTCATCCAACTTGACCGTGTCAGGTGTAAAAGAAAAGCAAGAGCTCTGAAGATGACAGAACAGTTAATGCTTCACTGAAGAACTTTAGTCAGTTGCACAATTCTATAACTATCACTCCATACAGCTGTAACTAAGAAATAATAAGATAAATACCTTGTATTATTATTTAGCATCTGTCTTCTGCATTAATGCTTTTCCGTCCCTTTGTAATGAGCTGGACGTTATTATGACTTCCATTCCCGAAGAACACATCTTTAACAGTTCAGAATGTGTCTCCCCATTAGAAAACGAAGTTGAGTTCAGTAGGAGTTAACATTAACAATTCAAGAGCCTGTAGAAGAAATTAGAAACATGAGCCCTCCATAATGATGATAAAATCAAACTGGCAAATAAATGTATTCTCAAATTTCATAGTAAGAAAATGGATGAATATATGCAACTAAAATGGTCTCTTAAATTTCAAGTGCAAGGCCAGGATTCTCAAGAACTTGCTCCTACACAGAAGAAGCTGAATTAGAAATCTATTGAGTAATCTTACCAGTGCCTATCTGCACATGTAAAGCAAACTTCATGAAGTCCACAATTTCACCCTACCAGGCTAATCCAAAGACCACTGGGATCTACTCCTCTGAATTTGATGAGTTTGGGATCAAGCCTTTTGAAGATAAGGAATGAGCTGGAAACAAAACGATGCCATAAATCAGAATGAGTGGTAAAGAATTAAGCAGTTCAGAATACAGCTTTCTGTTGTACTCTATACCAGGGTTATAACATAAAACAAAACAACACAACTATTGATGTATAAATAGTACAGAGGAAGATACATAAATATTTGTGCTATTAAGGAATTAGTGAAATCGCAGAGCTTCGCTTTCTTAAAAAATACAGGCTCTATTTTGATATCCACATTTAAGGAAACACTTTGGTTCTGATAAAACTAAGTGGATAATTAAAAATTATAATATTAATTGTACTCTTAACACAGATAAGTAAACTTGGCAAGAAAGTTTTAATGAGTTAAAGTGAAAAGGCAACGTCTAAATTAACTGAGTAAATTGGCAAAGAGAAATGTATTGTATATGCTGACCCCTTTAACTTGTTTCAAATGTCTGAATTTGAATTACATAGATTAGTTTTCATTACACGATATATTAAATTATAAGGGATAGAAGTAGTCCTCTCAGAATCTGCTTTCTAGGACAGGTAACAGTGCTTACAAATTCATCGTCTCATAATATTTTACTAAAGTGCCTTGAAATCTGCAGATTCTCTGAAGCTCTAGCTACCAGATTATCTCCAGAAAGTCAACATAAAAAGACGCAATGATGATCACTCTGATCTTTGTTAGAACGCAAACAGCTCCACTAAATATTTTGGCTTTGGGAATTCCCAGTTCTCTGCAACACATCTCTCACAGCACACATCTACCATGTATGACCATCCAGAGGTGCATGGAAGTCTACACACAGCTGCACGAATACCTCTCATACATATGCATTTAACAGCCAGCCTGGAGAGGCTGAAATTGTTGACCTGCTATCATCCCAAAATACGCTGCATGCTTATAAAAAGTGCCTGGCATATCCCTTAACAACTTTTGGATGAAATAATTTACTGCCGAGTTTTGACTGAAATAACTGTGACATAAAAGCCAGCATAGATGCGTGCTCCACAGGGTATTGTTTGACTATATCAGTTTTTAATGTATCTTTCAGTTAAATCAAAGGTCCAAATACTAAATTTAGCACTCAGAGGCATCGAGGGAATTTGTGACATTCTTCAGAGGGCTCGGTCCATAAACTAACAACTGCATAGAACTGATCTCAATATTTAGTTTTCCATTTGTGATAAATACAATATTGATATTTTATTTAACTACTTCGCTACATCATGCACATGAAAAATTAACAACGTAGAAATTGCTCGCCCAGAAACATACTGCAACAAATATTGGGATTATGTATATAATTAAGAAACAGGCATTGCAGAAGACCATTATATATCATGATTTAGAAGTTCAGATCTTTCAGCTCCTACTAAATACTGTCAAGCACCAAGAAGTTCTGAGCCAGAACCAGCTGAAAACAATGGAAAGATTTCCATTGGTTTTAATAAGCAATGAATCAAGCCCATAAAAACGAGCCAAGCTAGTAAACGTGCTGTTGCTCAGAGTTGCTTCTAAATAAATATATAAATGGCAGCTCTCACCCAGAGATGCACTGCCTCTCCTTCCTTGGTACCCAGTGGAGGAAGACCAGCTCATGCCCATCAGCAGGCCCACATAATGCCTGCAGTAGAGAAAACTTTGCTATTTGAAAGAAGAGATTTTTTGTACGAGTTCGTCTGTAGGTGGCCTGAAAAAGACAGAGATGTTTCAGATTTATAAGGTGAAGGTGCATTCTCCATCTGCATTGTGGGTGGCTAAGGTGCCCACAGGGAGACCCAAGGACTCACTTAAAGAACAAGAAAGAAGTTACCACAAGCACATCCAAGCCGTAAAGGGGAACGAGCAGACTGGGGAGCTGTCTGCTGTTCAGTCAATATACCGTGAAGTATCAAAAATCTCTTTTACATGCTTTTTTCCACCTCCCTTCTGAAAAGGACCAGAATTACAACCACAAAGCTAATAACTTGCTACGAACAGTGGTATTTGTTGAGGCATGCAGTTTCCAAATGGGAATTTGGACTTGTTTTTATTCTTCACTTAACACTTCCCCTGCCCTGCACAGACGTTGGCTCTGGTGGCGTTCCCACAATGACAACACACGGAAAGCACATGGCCTAATAACTCCGACTTTAACAGGCCCATGGCTTCTAACAATGCAATTGCAGAGGAATTTGCCCTAAACAAAGCCTAAGGACAGAAGCGCCCATCACAGTTAGCAGCAATTACCGTCTCCTCAGACGGCTACGTGCCTTAACTGCAGCCAGAGGGATCACGCCTGGCGGGGGCAGAGGGACACCTGCGTGCCATGGTCTCCAGGCATCACAGGCAGTGGTCTATGAGACAGGCTCTAAGTTTCTGCCTCCCAAAAAGGCTCACATAGCACAGCTGAAGCAGCAGGGGAGAAGCACTGAAGAGAGCCCACAAGAATTTAATCTATTAGAAATATTCCCACTTGTCCTGTTGTGACCCACATACGAAGCACATCTCACACTCAAGCAAGGGCAGTGGTGTAATGGCTCAGCGTAGTGCTTCCTTGATCTGCCCCCTGTGGGTCTGGACACATCCTTGAGCTGCCACCAGCCAGCCAAGGGCAGCCACTCCAAGGGGCTCTGTGTTTCCCTTGGGCCTGCACGCCATCCCAGTCTTCCTCCTGCCCCAGGGCAGTGCCAGGCCATTACCAACAGTACTGACTGCCTTGATAGCATGCCGGTCAACAGGGCAGCACTGAATGTAACAAATGCAGTATTTGAACAAGGGAATGTGTTCTTTGTTATACAAGTGAATGATTTTCAAAAGGTAAAAGAACTAAAGCACATTTTCACTTTGTGCTTTATGACACCTACAGTATCTTGGCCCAACAAATTAAGATTGACATTTAAAAATTACAAAGAAGCTTCTTTCTGCTGTCAGTGCAAGCCCAGGGCATCCATCACTGCAATGAGCAAAGTGCACACACTGAGGGGTGGAGAGACCTTAAAGGTTTGAGCATAAACCTTGTCTACAGATAGGCTGGGGAAACACAAAGAGCCACATCCTGTTCAAGTCATAACCACCAGTTCCAAAGTCACAAATCAAGTGCATTTGGTCTTTGCATCAGAGCTAAGTTGTAATAATAAGCCATAAGGAGAAAACAAAAAGAGGGAAAAGATGCCTCTTCTAAACTTAGCGTATCATCAGAAACCTCTTAACTCCATCTAAGAGGCAACCTAAGGGTATCAAGCTTAAAAAGCACGGAATCAATAAGAAGTCATTAAAAATCAATGTATGAACTGGTTTGCATGCCCTCAGCCATCACTCCTAGGAACTAATGCTCTAATAATTCTAAATTGATATGCACAGAATATGCCAATTTAAATTTATTGGAGTACTTCAAATTTTTAAGTGCTTAACTTTGGAAAAGATCGGCTTTATGGGGCCAAAGCCGTGAAGAATGATCAGAAATGTTTAGAATGCCTTACATTTTCACTAATTTGAAAGAGATTAAAGGAGTAGACTTATGAAATTAAGAATGATTTAAAAATCATTGGATCACTTCAAATTGCCAGAAATGCTTGCATCGCAAATAATATTGGTAGTTAGCACACGTGCAATGAAAGGGGCCTGTTCAATGCCCAAATGAAAGCTCCAATAGCATTAGACAGCCGAATGCGCAAACCAAAGAGAAAGGGAATCATCACGTGCACAAAACATGCAGGGCTTTCAATGGCAAGATAAACTTGCCACCAAGAACCCCCCCAGTCCTTCCAGATTAAACTACTTCCAAAATGTATCATGATTTGAAATCGACTCTCTAGTTAGAAATTCAAGTTGATATTTATTCTATTTCTGGTAGACAATAAAGACAACTACTCTGCAAACACCTGGAAATACACAGAAATCCACACTGAAGGGCATGGTGCTAGGCATGGAGCTGAGAGGGAGGGTGCAAAGTCAGGTGCTGCATGGAGAATCATGACCCCTCAGAAGTCCTGACCTGCCCTTCGTGCTCTTCCTGCTGCAAGATTTTGCCCATGGTTTTAGAATGCTTCTGCCACTTCTACTGATGCTAAGGCAATCCCATACGCCAAAGTCGAGCCAAGGAAGGTTTGGTATCACAGTGCCTCCTGTGCTTCTTAAAAGCAAATGCATGGCTGCAGCTCCTTTTTCTTCATATTCTCTCCTGGAAAACATACCTAGAGGGGAAAATGTAAGAAGTGATATTAACAGCTCAGCACAGCCAAGAAAAATGCTAGAGAAATTGAGGCATTAAAAAGGGTTAAGGTAAAATAATAAACTGTTATTAAGCCTATTAACAGTTTTAAAATACCATTGTTTATGGCATGATAGAGCTTGGCTTTTTACGGGTGTTTCATTTGTACATTTTACTTATTCTGCTACTATTTAACAATGCCATGAATCTCTACTTTAAGCCCCCTCAGTAATGCACTGATTTAATCTGAATCTGCTAACCCTATGTATAAAATAACGTTGCAACCAAACAGAGGTTAACATTTCATAACTTCCAACTGCAAGCATAGAGGCTAAAATTTTACGAGGGCCCTCAAAAATAATACCCACTTTATTAAGTATAAAATACATGGAATTAATCTCAGGTCTTCATTGGGTATTTGTGCAGAAGGGATGCAAACAGACGCCCTGCTTTGCTCCCACAGGACGACCATGCTGTGACCCAGCACAGGCATCACATTCAGGGCCCCGTGCTGCTTGAATGACCAAGACATGACAGAGCCGTCTTTCATTAATGTTACAAAAATGCTGGCAGGAGTAAACAAGCAACACTTCATGGATTTGGGTTTATAATTTCACTTCCTCTCAACACTACTACTTACTGCTGCTTCTCTGTGATTCATTTGCTACATATTAACTTGCACTTAGTATATCTTAGTTGAGGAAAGAAGGGAGAAAAAAAAACAACTTTTATCCAGTGAGACACTTTATCAAGAAAATTCTACAAGAAATTGGTTGTTACCTGCGGATAACAACTGGTTTGTTAGTTAATGGCTAGAGGCAAAGCCAAGGCCAGTTAATGCTCCAGCTGTCCAGTCATTAACTGCAGTAAAGACTGATTTTGAGGAGGTTATTGCCGTGATAAAATATCCTCAAAAGATTATAACAGCAATAGTGTACAGAGAAAAAAAGTATTAGTGGCTATAGTGTGACTGAATGGCTGCATTTGAAAAATTGGTCATTCCCTGGCGGTTCATAACCGATTTTCCACCAGTCAAAAAGCAAGTTGTGCTCTGTTAGGTTTATTGTACAAGGCAATAAAAATATTGGCCAGGTTAAATTGTCAGCGTGTTATGACATTAACCATTCTTTTACTGTGCTTAATTTAAGTGTTACTATGATTCATTACAGAAAGAAACTGTCCTTTGCAAGTAAACAGGCATTTCAGCACTGAGAACAGATAGCAATAATAAATCTGAATGCAAAATCAAATTTCAGTTGATGGCTTCCACCGATTCATAATTATTACCTTTTTTTTCTTTCTTCTTTCTAGAAATACTTCAGAATTCTTGGCTATTTAGTTTGCAAGATTGTCTTCCAAAGTTTGCATTATTGATGTGATGCCTGGCAGCAGTACTCTAGTTAAGAGAGTGACAGCATTTCCATTAAGAAACCTTTTTGATGGTTAAGTTGGCCATCAAAGTTGCCTTGTGCTTCATTTGGCATGCAGATTCTCAGACCACAGTGCAGATCCAGACCACAGGAGCTGTTCCTCTCTCATATGTTGGGTAAAGGCAAAACTGCACACACAAAAATGCGTGCACACAATTTCTGTGCACGTGATTCTATAAATCTGGACCGGTTTGTATTAAATTACAGGAAAATATGCAAAGTCCTACAGATTCCTATGTTAATTTGCATGCTTTTATCATAAAGGCTATGTGCTATCACAGTAATCTTAATATACATTGACAGACTACACCATAACCACTCCAAAAAGCCATTAGGGTTTATTTTATAAATGTATAATAAGAATTCTAGGCATATTCAGCACTGCAGAATTCAATTTTATTATTATTATTATTATTCACTGACACCTGTAACAGGAATGGAGCCATTGAACCTACATGGCTAGAGCATTGGACCAAGGTTCTGAGCACAACCTGGAGCAGTTAGGCTGACAATTTGCCCTGAAATGTAACGGTTGCCTAATTGCCAGGCATTGCTCTGAAGATTCCTGTCTAAACGATCCAATGAACGCATTTCACTGTGATCTGCCGACATCACTGGCATCCTGGCTGCAGGAAAACAACACTATTTAAGCTCTCCAGAGGTTTTTACCATAGTTCCCATTTCACTCTTGCTGCAGAAACACCTGACTGCCACGACAGCCTGCCCACTGCAGTGAAGGGCTTTGCAGGCACAGCAATGGTTCAACCCCTCCTGCCAGTCAGGGCTTTGTGGGAAGCTCCGAGCAGTCCCTTGCCACATGGCTCCTTACACCGTAACATTAAATCCCAGTCATCCACAGATAAGGCTGCTTTCGATTTTCTTGTTATTCTTAAGGGACCGCTAATGTTAAACGCTTATTTTTTTTAATATTAGCATCCTCAGGAGAGAGCAAATCATTAGCCTCTTTTGCTGAACTGAACAATTACATTAAATGATTATGTCCAGACTGTTAAAGGTAGTGTCAGAGCAGCCTCCAACAGCCATTGCATGCAGCCTCCATCAGAACCCTCTGCATCAGCACCCTACAGACATGTGCCAATGCTTCCTTCGGAACACACAGAACACAGAAGTGAGGGCACCAAAATGACCAGGGTCTATGCAGGTACCAGCAGGCTGTAACTTCTGAAAGCCAGGACCCGGGATCAGTGAAGCTCTCTTCTTAAGGCTGAAACCTTTGTCAGATTTTATGTGACAACACAATGATAACTAAAAGCTTCTGTGTGTGCATCCATAAATACACATGCACATGTATTATATATGTATATACAGATATATTTGTGTGAGTGTGCATATCACAGAATTGCAGGGATTGGAAGAGACTTCTAGAGATCATCAAGTTCAACACCCCTGCTAAAGCAGTTCCCTACATATGTACAACACACATGCATTATGTACAAGATACACACATGTGCACACCCACAAAAATGCATTCAGGAGTGGGAAGAGATCTCTAAGTACTCAACAAATGCAATGTCACTTAAATCACAGGAGCACTTTTGCACAGAGGGCAAGGTGACTTGTCCAATGCCATCCAGCAACTCAAGGAAGAAGCCAAGAACAGCCCATCTGAGCTGCAGTTCAGACTTCTGGCCTGTTCAGGCTAAACCTGTACCATGCCTCATGCTGCCAACCACATCCTTCCCTTAAAGTGCAGCCAGGAACAGCTCAGCTCTGGTATAAGCCATGCTACCCTGTATAATCAGGCGCATAGTCCATGAATGAAATATGTGTCTTATAATTAGGTCCACACAAATGCTGAAACTTCAAAATACAGTTTAGAAGGGTTTCCAGTTCATCTGATGCCACAGGCATTGCAGCTCTGCTTCTGACTTACCAGCTGCTGCTCCAAGGCTTGGGCCAACCGTTGCTGCCAAAGGACACTCGGATGATGTGCAGAACTGGAACACGGAGGAAAGTTATTTGCCATCTTTGATGTCAGGACTTCAAGGGAAGTGCAGGCTCCTCTCCCAGCCACTAGCATGCTCAGACATCATTCCCTACCTTGATGTCTGCCTTGCTCTTGCTATGGCTTGATTTTAGACCTCGGTTGGCTTATAAACACAGTACACTAAACCACTTCCCAGAATGGGGAGTGCACAAGTATCTTTATGTATCTGTTCTCTATTGAACTCCAACCCAATCCAGATGAAGTTATTAATGGATTATTTGATTTCAGTCATATTTAAGAATAAGTAATAAAAAAAGAATAAGCCATGTTTTCAGTGCCGACAACATACAGGCACTTCTAGTGTGAAGGGCAAAAGCCCTCAGGCAAGGACCGTCATGTTCAATATTGCAAAGAATGGAGATTTTTGTACAGAGAACCAAGATCAGCTTTTACGTTATCAAAAGATGCAAGAATTCTTATACAGAAGTTCAATATCTGCTCTGTTTTAATACTGGAATTTAAGTGATTTTAGAATGGAGGGGTAAGGAAACAGGACAGCAGGCTCCCTCTCAAACTCCTCATAGTCCATCCTGACATGTTCTGTTACCATGTCCACAACAGATAAATTTTTGGCCCTTTATAACACCATTTGAGGTTCTGCAGATTCACCCACGAAACCATAAAAGATTCAGGCATTTCTGCATGCACATCTTCCTCTCTGCACTGAAAAAGCTGCAGGATGCCAGTCCTGGTGGCACTGCTTAGTGACTTCTTGCAACAGCCATTTTGTTTTTAGAATAGGAATCCCCATGCCCCTAGCAGTGAGACACTACGCACTCGCCATTTCCATACGTGGACAGCAACAGTGCTGCTCTCCACATCTTCACTATTCAAACAATTTATGTTGCCCACCAGCAAAGACTTTCTTTTTCTCAAAATACTTTGTGAAATCTGTACTGGACATAAAGTCTTGCAGTCCTTTTCTACTGTCAAGTGAAAAGAGCAGTCAGGCTCATAGTCAAAATCACCTTCAGCCAAACCCCTACAGTCAGACATGTGCATCATAGTGGATTTTGGATTGATGAACCACTGTATTTTAGCTTTTCTGCCAAAGCAACATGGGTCTCATCAGCAGGAAAGAGACTGGAATGAGACAGAGATGAGAGGCAGCACAACGCTCTACACCTATGCAAGGGCTGCCAAGAGGGAAGAGGGCACCCTGTTGAAGGGCAAAGACACAGATGTATCTGAAGGACAGGCAAGAGAGGAGAAAGGAGGCAGTGCTCAGGAAGGCATGCTAACAGGGAGTTTCTTGCGGAGAGAAAAAGGCAGCAAGGACTCAGCAAAAACATGGCCACGATTTATCGTGCAGACTCTTAGGCAGTAGAACCAGTTTAATCAGTCTTCTAGCACGTGGCACAGGGACTACTGTCCCTTCAGGTGAACAGTCTGGAGGACTGCAAGTGCTGGGGGAGCACGCACACAGCAGCTCCTGTTTTTGACAAGCACCCACACTCTCTGAGCTGTAACCCTTGCGATCATGCTTCCACAGGATAACAGCCTCCAGCCCGCAGCTCCATGATTTGCTGGCTTCCTTCCCATCTCACCAACCATTCAACAGTAGTGCTCCCCACCGCAGGCCTGATCCTGGAGCACCTTTCCATGTCCGGAGCTCTGCCAGCACCCAGCTACCATCTACACTCACCTCAAGGTTCTCAGCCCACGCGGATGTGCCCACCGACATCCAGCAGTACAGCCAGGGGATTAGAGAGAAGTGCAGATACTGGCTTAATATCATGTCTTTCAGGTTTAGAGGAATTTAGCTTTAGTACATGCTATGCTTTTACATGCGTGCACACAGCACATGTACACGCACTGTATACACATATTTGTAGGGAGAGAGATTTAAGACTAAGAACTTACTCAAACTTGAAACTTTCTCGATTTAAGACTTAAAGAGTTTAAGCCAGATTTATTTTGGGTGACAAGTATGTCTTACATCTAAGGGATAAATATTTTCTCCTATTTTAACAACATCTCTTCCCTTTGATTTTCTCACTCTTGTTGTATTTAACTAATAGAGTACAAATACCAAAACAATGGAATATCCAGGATTAACTCGGCAAATGCCATTAGATTTTGTGCAAGCATAGTAGAGAGATGGCACAAAAAACTTTGGATTCTTAAGGATCATTTCAAGTGATTCTTCTTGAAAACTAAGGGATTTTTATTACTTGAAAAATTCAATATATTTCATGGAGTCATTACATTTTGTACAGTTCTGAAATAATGCCAATTTTGCAACTTAATTTGTTAAAATGATAATAAACGAGAAGGCTGTCACTTGATGGAGAAAAAATAGCTCTTTTTTCTGTTATCTGTCTTGCTGTAAGGTTAATTCTTTATATTTTATATTTAAATTAATTCAGATTTCTTTCGTAATATGGGGCTTACTATGTTATGGAATTAGAAAAGAAATGGGCAAAAAGACAGGAAGAGAATGAAGGGGAGGGAAAAGGGTAGGAAGAGATCAATTAAATTTATTTTTTTTTTTCAAAATCAGATAGGCACATATTTCAGTTTGGAGAACATATGCTGCTCTTGATGTGGATCCAAAACTGAAGCAGTGCATTGAACAAAATAAAACCAGGTCTGTAATTATTAGCAGAGACATATTTGTGAGGGTCATTTCCTGTAGAAAATGCCACTTTTATTTTCTTTCACGTAACCTACTAGAATCCCTTTAGCACAGAAGAAAAGCAAGAGACAAGGTTACTGCTTCAGTCTAAATAATAAGCTATAACCAACACCACATTTTTTATCAACTACTATGCATATGGAAAGTCCTGTCATAATGGCTGGACTTTTCCCTTTGTGTTGGCCCTGTTCACAGGTTTCAGTGGGTGCTTGAAAGAAGGCAAAGATGGCCAGCGGATGCAAGCTATAATGGCTTTATGGATTGGATGAAAACAAGGAAATCTGAATAAAGCATGAAGGCATCAGATGGCAAACACTGAGTGAAGTGTGGAGATATCATTTCCCACTAGACTACAAAATTGTTTAAGCTCTATTAGCAGGATGCACATAGACATTATAACCTGCGGGGATGACAAAGTATAAGATGATAGGGAGGAATAAAGCTTGCACTTTTTCCATATATAACTACAGAAGACAAGAGTATCTTGCAAGAAAGCTGATGCTTCTGTCCTGGTTGGTTGAGAACCGTTAGTCTTCTCACTCTGGGAAATACAGTTTGCACCAGGGTTAAAAAAAAAAAATGAGGAGGCACAATCAGCTTAGCAGAGAATCAAAAGAAAATTTGTTACTTGGAAAGCCTACAAATTTAGTGTATGGATTGAGGGAAAAAAGTAATGAGAAAACCAGTATTCCCTAAAAAAATCTCATCGGGGTAAGTAGAGAGATGTACTCAATGTTACAGATTCAGACAGCCAGAGAGGCCAAGCAGTCTTCTTTTTGGAGCTCTTCAGAAACTGCCTGAACGTGCTTCACGACACCCTGCTCTGTGGGTCCCTGATGGAGCAATGGTTGGACCAGTGGTACCCAGAGGTCACTGCCAAACTCAGCCATTCTGTGATTCTCTCATACATTTGCCTCATGCATCTTGGTTTCAACAAGAGAAAAAAGGTCCACACACTCTGAAGAGACATAAACATTTCCTTCTGCATGATGGTTTGATCCGCAGGGCTGTACAGAGCCCAGAGGAGTCCCTACTACTCTGAGGGTAAATTTATGTCAGCACAGGAGAGCTCTTTCACTGATGAAAATTCTCTAAAGAAACCAAAAATCAGAAAAGAACACTTATGATGTATTCAGATTGCCCCAGAAATTGGGAAAACAGATCTTTAAAAGGTAAAGACTTTTAAATGGCCATCAGACTGTTTTTAAACTTTCTAAACTGCAATTTAATATTATTTACATTATAGAAAAACCCAAAGCCCCTGTAGGCTCAGGGGGACACTGCATTAGTCATGGTACAAATACATAAAAAGACATGATCCCTGCCCTAGAGAACTTTTTATCAGCCCCTAATTAACCTCTTCCGGATACTTGAAGCCAGAATAATCAATGGGTCTCTACTCTGAGTTTTAAATATATTCAGCTGGGGAAGAGGAGAACCTATAGAAAAATTATTTTAAAAAATATGACTTCTAAATTACCTTCTAGGTGAGACAGCACTCAAACAATACTAGGTCTGCCAAATCGCTCCTGCTCTAAATAACCAACCCTCCTTGTACAGCATCTGCTGTTTGAAAGGGCTTTCATTTGTTTTTACTATTATGAATAGTCAAGAATTCAATATCACGTGAATAGGAAGCTTCTAGAAAACTTAAACAGGTTTCATTGTGACTCGATGAATAGGTGTTGCACTGTTATAAAATAGATTAATAAACTAGAAAGATCTAACTTCATTGCTATTAACCCTCATGCGCAGGGTTGAACAGGAATATTCCCCACTCCATAGAAAATGTCTATTGACATGCTGGCTCAAAAAGCCCAGATTTTCAGAAGGTCCACTGACTCTCAGCACAAATTCAAATCTTATCTAACCTTAGACACATTTGAACATCGAAATTCCAAACTCATCTCTATACAAACAGAGTATCTAAATCCAAATTGAATCGCTAGAACCCCCTATGGCTGTTTAACCCATAGCGCCTTTCTCTACTTTCCGTTGTAATCTAAGGATTGCTTTTGTTTGAGGAAAGGAGGCAAGAAAACACTCCTCACGAGCACTCTCAGCGGTTCGGCAGGAGGACAGAGTCGGCTGTGCGCATTGCGGGATGAGTACTTTGGAAGCTTAGCACAGGAGAAATAGGATGACATTAAGGGCAGTGACTGGGTAAGTATAAGAGCAGGTATGAAAAGAGAGAGGTGGTGTAATTAAGGTAGGAAGTGAAGTAGTGGTGCCCAATGGATTTTAGATAATAGATGTCATTAAGGGTGATTCAGAAGATTGAATTGTACAACACAAATCAGTGTGGAAGCTGTGGAACAAACCAAGTAAGGAGAAGCATCACTTCTCTACTTATGGTAGAGAAGTGTTGGTGTGCTTTGTGCACTGCCATCTCTGAAAGGGACTGAGCTAACAAGAGAGATGATTAGTTTTCTAGGGGCAGAGGTTAAGGATGTTAGCGAGAGGGTTGATATGTTATAGTCAAGAGAACTGGGAATGAATCCTGTATTTGTGCATGTGGAAATTAAATGATAACAGAAAGGCAGTGAGAGATGTTTCAAAAGAGGTTGGGACTTGAAAGGAGAGAGAAAACTGCATTTATTTTTAATTTTTTTTTTTTTTTTTTACTATGCTAGTTCTTTCTAAAAATTGCTAAGTAAATCTTGGCAAACTTGCCCGCACAAGTGGCTTTTGGGCTGGCACCACATACAAACGTTAGATTAAGACAGTGAAATCTAACTGGCTACAGCTTTGAGTTGCAGCAGGATATTGCAGAGAAAGCTGGGGGCACAGGGACAGGCAGTGGTTTTGAGGTCAGTTTAATTTTATAGAGCACCTTTGCACACCATGCTAACCAAAATGGGTTACAAAGGGTGCACTGGGCACCAGCAGGAAAGTCTATGGCAGCACACAACTGCTATCATATGCTCAGCAATTTGCGTATATCATGGACATCAACATAATTTATAAGAGCAAGGTAATTGTTGGCTAGAAAACTGCAATAATCGCCTTCCTTTTCTGAGAAGATTTTATTGTCTCCAGCATCTGCTGTCTGAGACTGGGGCCAAAGCTTCCACTTGCCTCTCATACTTCTTGGATCTGCAGTGCTTTCACACAGCCGCTGAGGTTACTGGGCCCCTAAGGCAGCAGGGCAGGTACAGATGCTGAGCACCTCACACTCTGTTACGTGTGCTGGGCTTCTGACGTAGTCCTTCAAAGCATGCCTGCAGCACAGATGGGGCTCCCAGCTGCAGGCCAGGACTAGCACTTCCCAGAGCACGTGGCAGCTCACTCAACGGGACTGGGGGACATGGGAAAGAGGCAAATCTTCTGCATCATCTCAGCCATAAGGCACACCGAAAGAAGCCACAAGATGCCCTATCAGAAGCAGGGCATTGAATCAAGCAAATTTTGAACATTCTCCATTAGTGGACAGGCCAACTTGATAATTACTATTCTGAGCAGGGTCATTATCTTGACTTCTGTCACATCTTCTTTTACAAAAAAAAAAGGCACCACAACAAAACTACTAATTATCCATTACCTTCTATTAAGAATCTCCTTGCCAGCCAAACAGGATGCTGGGAAAGAATCTAATTAATCCTCTGCTTTAACAACATGGCCTGTAAGGGACTATATAGGCTGTATATGAACCCATGGAACAGGAAGGAAAGAAAAGGTTCAAGAAAAGCCAGAAGTCAGAATTTAACCCCAGAGACAAAAAGATATTGATACCAAAGGATGGAAAACCAGGAGAAAGGTAGCATGCTT